>NC_134898.1:35367435-35409935 GCF_041734735.1 Babylonia areolata
TAATACAAATTCCCCTTGCAGGCAGAAAAAAAAGAAGAAGAAAAAAAAAAAAAAGATGGCACTGCACTGTGGCAGTGCGCTGTCTCAGGGGACAGCAGCCCTGATTTCAAGCTGTTGTGACAAAGAACAACACAGCACAAAATAACATCACAGCACAGCATAGCACAGCACAGCACAGCACTGATATGACTGTACAGTCCAGTGGTTCCATGGTGCAACACAACACAACATAGCATAACAACACAACACACCACAACAGCACAACACAACCTAGCATAACAACACAACACACCACAACAGCACAACACAACACAAAACACAGCACAGCACAGCACAACAAAACACAGCACAACACAGCACAGCAAAACACAGCACAACAAAACACAGCACAGCACAGCACAACACAATAACACAACACAGCAGAACACAACACAGCACAACACAACACAGCATAATATACAACACAGCACAACACAACACAACATAGCACAACACAATAACACAACACAGCAGAACACATCACAACACAACACAACACAATAACAACACAGCAGAACACAACACAGCACAGCACAGCACAACACAACACAACACAATAACACAACATAGCACAACACAATAACACAACACAGCAGAACAGAACATAACACAACACAATAACACAGCACAGCAGAACACAACACAATACAGCACAGCACAACACAATAACACAGCACTGCACTGCACTGCACTGCACAGCACAGCACAGCACAATGCAACACAACATAGCATAGCACAACACAACACAACACAGCACAGCACAGCACAGCACAGCACAGCACAACACAACACAACACAACACAATAACAGCACAACACAATAACACAGCACAGCACAACACAGCACAACACAACACAGCACAGCACAAAACAACACAACACAATAACACAGCACAGCACAACACTGACGTGTGACTGGATTGTACATTCCAGCGGTCCCATGGAGCAAGGCATCCATCCTCGGGAGGCCTCCGACCGCCTCAACATCTACCAGGCCAAGTTTGACGAGCTGTGGCGCAAATACATCACCTACTCTGGCGGCGAGGAGCTGTTCGGCCTGCCCGTCACGGACTACCCTGACCTGTTCCGCATCAAGAAGGAGCTGAACTTGCTGCAGAAGCTCTACCAGCTGTACAACGCGGTGCTGGAGAACGTCAACGGCTACTACGACATCCCCTGGGCTGAGATTGACATTGAGAAGATCAACCAGGAGCTCATTGACTTCCAGAACAGGTAGTTTGTTGTCAGAATATCTTCTTTCTTTCGTTAAACTTCATCCCCTTGGGCCGAGATTGACATTGAGAAGATCAACCAGGAGCTCATTGACTTTAAGAACAGGTAGTGTGTTGTCAGGATACCTTCTTTCTTTCATTAAACTTCATCCCCTTGGGCTGAGATTGACATTGAGAAGAACAACCAGGAGCTCATTGACTTTAAGAACAGGTAGTTTGTTGTCAGAATACCTTCTTTCTTTCGTTAAACTTCATCCCCTTGGGCTGAGATTGACATTGAGAAGATCAACCAGGAGCTCATTGACTTCCAGAACAGGTAGTTTGTTGTCAGAATACCTTCTTTCTTTCGTTAAACTTCATCCCCTTGGGCTGAGATTGACATTGAGAAGATTTACCGGGAGCTCATTGACTTTAAGAACAGGTAGTTTGTTGTCAGAATACCTTCTTGAACTTCTTTTCACTGCAAAAGTGTTGTGAGATGAAGTGTCGGGTATCTTTTTTTTTTCTTTTTTTGTTGTTGAACACCTTTTCACTATAAAAGTGATGTGAGATGAAGTATCAAGTGCCACTTTTGTTAGATATCTTTTCACTAAGAGTGATTTTTAGATGAAGTGTCAAGTGTGGAGTGATGGCCTAGAGGTAACGCGTCCACCTGGGAAGCAAGAGAATCTGGTTCGAATCATGGCTTAGCCGCCGATATTTTCTCCCCCTCCACTAGACCTTGAGTGGTGGTCTGGACGCTAGTCATTCGGATGAGTTAATAAACCAAGGTCCCATGTGCAGCATGCACTTAGCGCACGTTTAAGAACCCACGGCAACAAAAGGGTTGTTCCTGGCAAAAATCTGTAGAAAACCCACTTCGATAGGAAAAAACAAATAAAAAAACTGCACGCAGGAAAAAATAAAAAAAAAAAAAAAAAATGGGTGGCACTCTTAGAGTAGTGACGTACTCTCCCTGTGGAGAGCAGCCTGAATTTCACACAGAGAAATCTGTTTTTTTTAATATATATGTATATATATTTTTTGATACCATAAGTGATGCCAGATAAGGTGTCAAGTACCTCTTTGTAGATCTTTTGTTGAATGTCTTTCCACCAGAAATGAATTCAGATCAAGTGTCAATAGAGTATGACTACCTTCATGGCAGAGGTAAAAACAGGTAGTTGTAGTAGTAGTATCATTATTTTTAGTATCATTATTGTTCTTCCTTTGTTGCTGATGGTGACAACTAAACAAATGAGGGTGACCATCGTGTGTCCTTCCCTCCCCCCCTAGGTGCCGCAAGCTGCCCAAGGCCCTGAAGGAGTGGCAGGCCTTCCTGGAACTCAGCAAGACGATCAACGACTTCAACGAGACCTGCCCCCTGCTGGAGATGATGTCCAACAAGGCCATGATGGCCCGCCACTGGGAGAGGATCGCCCAGATCACCGGCCACACATTCGACGTGGAGTCGGAGAACTTCCTGCTCAGGGACCTCATGAAGGCCCCGCTTCTGCAGTACAAGGAGGATATTGAGGTACTGGGGGGAGCACAGGGTGGGGGTGGTTGGGGGATGTGGGGGTGGGGGCGTGTTGCTGTGTGTGTATGTGTCGGGGGCGGGGGGGGGGGGGATGTGTGTGTTTAGAAGTGTGTGTGTGTTGTAGAAGTGTGTGTGTGTGTGTAGAGGTGTCAGGTTGCGTGTTACTATAAACAGTAGAGAAAACTGTCTGACAATGAATTTCCAGTCAGATGAAGAAAGATGTACTGTACTGTATTGTATTGTATTGTGTTGTGTTGTATTGTATTGCATTGACTGCACTGTTGGGCTGTAAACAACAGTATGAGAACACTAATCTGACAATGAATTTCCAGTCCAATGAATAAAAATGTTCTGCATTGTATTGTCTTGTATTGTCTTGTATTGTATTGTATTGACTGCTCTTTTGGGCTGTAAACAGTAGGAGAACACTGTCTGACAAGGTATTTCCATTCAGATGGATAAAGATGTACCACATCGTGTTCCACTGCATTAGATTGTATTGTATTGTATTGTATTGTATTGTATTGTGTTGACTGCACTGTTGGGCTGTACGTAGTAAGAACACTGTCTCATAATGGATTTCCATGAATAAAGATGAATAAAGATGTATTGTATTGTATTGTATTGTATTGTATTGTATTGTTTTCTTCTTCTTCTTCGTTTCTGGGCAGCAACTCACATTCACTAGTATGTAAACGAGTGGGCTTTTACGTGCATGACGGTTTTAACTCGGCCATGTATGTGTTGTATTGTATTGTATTGTATTGCACTGTTTGTGTTGTATTGTATTGTATTGCGCTGACTGCACTGTTTGTGTTGTATTGTATTGTATTGCGCTGACTGCACTGTTTGTGTTGTATTGCACTGACTGCACTGTTTGTGTTGTATTGTATTGCACTGACTGCACTGTTTGTGTTGTGGTGTGCTGCAGGATATCTGCATCTCAGCGGTGAAGGAGAAGGACATCGAAGCCAAGCTGAAGCAGGTCATCAGTGACTGGAGCGCTCAGAACTTCCAGTTCTCCAACTTCAAGTCACGGGGAGAGCTGCTTCTCAAGGGTAGGGGGCCTTTGGTGTTTCTGCTTTGCTTGGATGAAGTGTGTGTGTGTGTGTGTGTGTGTGTGTGTGTGTGTGAAGACATGCTTTACATCTAGTAGTGCACACATGAGAGATTAAACCCAGTTTTCAAATTTAAGAAAATGTTTGTGGACATGATGCGCATGTTGAAGGACAAGGCTGTACAGGTGATGTGCATGTGTTGCTGTGTGTGTGTGTTCAGGTGACACGACCTCAGAGACTGTGGCCCTCATGGAAGACAGCTTGATGGTCCTGGGGTCTCTGCTCAGCAACAGGTAAGCCACCACCTAATGTTGAAAAAAACCCAGAGATGCCAATTGTTACGATTTCACTGTAGTTTGTTACGTTCCATTGCATTTTGTCCAGATGCTCTAGACCTATTGATCATGAGACCAGGGCAGTCACTACTAATCTTGGTCTTAGATGATGATGCTCAGCTAATTGTGTGCATGGTTACATTGTTTGTATGCCTTGTAGATAAAATGTACGTTTGCTGATGTGGCTCAGAGTCTGAGTGTTCCTACCAAATTCAGAATGTTTATACCAAATATCTTGAATGTTCCTACAAACATTTGACATGGTTTGGCATCTCTGAAAGTGTTTAAAGTCCCAGTCTTTTACTGCCATCAGGGCCATTCATTTATATCCACTGTGGCCAGGCTGAGTATAGTATGGCTGGGCCCAAACCTCTCCTTCCACCATTCTTCAACAGAAGTTCTTTGTGCCTGGTACACCAGCAGATACACATGTACACCAGCAGATACATGTGTACACCAGCAGATACACCAGCAGATACACATGTACACCAGCAGATACACGTGTACACCAGCAGATACACATGCACTCTTATGATCATGTTCGGCATATTGGCAAACACACACACATATAAATAGAATATATGAATGTGCTCTTCAAGATCATGGGCACCCATGTGTCAGAGTGTGGACACACACGCATAGCACATACACACATATGCTCTTTCTGTCCAAACACACACACACACATTCATGCATACACCTGTGGATTCTTCAGCATTATGCACAACACACTGGCAGGCATGCCCACACATGCACACACAAACACCCACACCACATCCTCACACCCATACACATATGCACACACAAATACACACACAACCCCTTCCCCCCACTCACACACATGCAAACACATACACACATAAATATGCACACAACACCTTCCCTCCCCCCCCCCCAGCCTCCCCTACCACACACAAATACACACGCAACCCATCTGCCCACCCACACACACACATACATACACACACACAAATGCACATACAACCCCCTTCTCACACACACGCATACATACACACGCATACACACTTACTCACACACTCACACACACACACATACGCACACAACCCCTTCCCCCTTTCACACACATGCACACACACACATACATGCACACACACACACACACACACACACACACACACACACACACACACTGCCACCTACACGTACACGCACACAAATACATGCACAACCCGCCCCCCTCACCCTCCCGCCCCCTCTTTCACACAAACACACACCATTACACCTAGCAATGAGCAGCGCATCACCAGGACCTGATGCTGTGTGCAGGTACAACGCTCCTTTCAAGCCTCAGATCCAGGAGTGGGTGCAGAAGCTGACAGGTACCACAGAGATCATTGAGAACTGGCTGGTGGTGCAGAACTTGTGGATCTACCTGGAGGCCGTGTTCGTCGGCGGTGACATCGCCAAACAGCTTCCACAGGTGAGAGATTCATCGTGGGGGTAAGCGTGGTGTGTGTTGTGTGTATGTGTTGGGTTGGGGGTTGGTGGTGTGTGAGTGGGTGTGTGTATGTATGTGTGTGTGTGTGAGTGAGTGTGTGTGTGTAGTTGGGTGTGTGTGTGAGTGAGTGTGTGTGTGTGTGTGTGAGTGTGTGTGTGTGCCTTTATGTGTGTGTGTGTGAGTGGGTGTATGGATAAGATGCTTCTCTGCCAGTTCAGTGCCCGTGAGGTCTGGGTTTGAATCCCGCTCTTGCCCTTTCTCCCAAGTTTCACTGGAAAATCAAACTGAGCATCTAGTCATTAGGGTGAGCTGATAAACCGAGATCCTGTGTGCAGAATGCACTTGGTGCACTGAAAAAGAACCCATGGCAACAAAAGGGTTGTCCTCAGGCAGAATTCTTTAGAAAAGAAAAGTCCACACAGATAGGTACACAGATGTATGCACTCAAGGCCTGACCAAGCGCGTTGGGTTGTGCTGTCAGGCATCTGCCTAGCAAATGTGGTGAAGCGTGTATGGATTTGTCTGAATGCAGTGATACCTCCTTGAGAAACTCTTTGTGTGTGTGTGTGTGTGCGTGTGCATGTGTGCATGCGCATGAGTGCATGTGTGTGTGTATGTGTGTGAGTGTGTGTGAATATGTGAATGTGTGTGAGAGTGAGGATGTGTGTTCGTGTTTGTCTCTGCCTTTGTCAGTGTGTCTCTGTGTGCTTGTGTGTGTGCCTGTTGCTTCCAGTTTAACTATGAATAAACAGTTCAGATGACTGTTGTTTGTTCATTACTTGATGGACACAGTGTTGATAATCTTGTATTCTTTCCTTCTGCTTTCATTAGCATCCATATGTAACTCAGCAGTCAAAGGTAACTCACGTTCACAGTGTCTTCACTGGGTCTTGATAGGTGAACTGTCACTGTCACTCATGTGTATTCGATGAATATACGTTCTGTAATTTCTGGTTAGTAAAGGTTACACAGCAAAAATGACTTTGTTGCAATAAAAAATATTTGTCACACTCTTTCTTCTTCACCTCCTTCTCATCAAACCTCACTCCATCCCCACTCTTTTCCAGTCACCTTTTAATTTGTTCACATTATTGATGCTTCATGTTACTGCATGATTCAGTTTCACATCAACAGTGACTCATGATTTGAACTTGTTACTTTAGGTGTCACATGTACTTGTTTTCAGTGATCTGTGTTTGTTTGGATGCATGGGTTCTCTGATATGGGATCTTAAGATTTTAAATAATTTCTTTTTGGAAAATAGACAACACTTGACACAGCATAAAGAACACAATGCATGCTCTTTTAAGCACAGTTCTGTTTGACACAGTGAAGTGGAACCACAGTGTCTGTTCAGATTCCAGCACTGATGCTGTGTCAGAATAGAAATACTGTACGATGACATTGGCCAAAATCATGGTGGAGGTAGACAAAAAGACTTGCTTAGCGTATTATGTTTCAGGTTTAAATTTTAACCAGCATCAGTATTTCCACACTTTTTTCGTGAAGTGTGATATAAAATGAGTTTTCAACTATTAATCTTTCTCTCTTTTTTTTCACCATTATATATACTGCTTCTCTGTGAATTTACTTTGGAAGGAAACAATGTTTGATTTGGATTTAAAGTCTTTTCTATTCCAACAGAAAAGGAAAACATGTAATACTGGAATTGAATGCATTGGGATCTTTTGGATAGACTAATGAAAGTAAGGATGTTTCTGATTCTGGTACTTTTAGAACTCCAGGATGGTAAAGTATTATTGGGTCTGAAATAATTATGATTTGTGAAACCTAGCATGGTATCAGAGAGTACACAGGCCAGGAAAATGGAACATTGCCTGGAAGATTTCAGGTTTTTGTATCCTCACTTGTTGACTTACACACACACACACACACACACACACACACACCACCCCCTACACAACTCTCTGACCTACCAACTGTAACCAAACCCTGTCCATCTCTCCCTCCCTTGCTGGAAGCCAGGTGGTTTTCCAACATCAAGTCTTGGCAGAAGATCATGCAGCACCCCCACCTTACCCTCCACCCACACGAATCAAGCCCCCCCTCCTCCCCACTCCTACCCCCCCACACACCAGTCTCTCACCAACCAACTATGATTCACCCTAACTCCATCTCTCCCTTCAGGAAGCCAAGTGGTTTTTCAACATCAAGTCTTGGCAGAAGATCATGCAGTGTGCCCACGAGAATGACCCCCACCACTCCCCCCACCCACCCCACACACACTAACCCAGCCCACCCCCCTCCCACCCCCACACCGCTTCCCTCCCACACACACACACAAACCACTCTCACCAACCAACCATCCATAACTTAACCCTATCTGTGCCATCAGGAAGCCAAGGGGTTTTCCAACATTGACAAGTCGTGGCAGAAGATCATGCAGTGTGCCCATCAGAATGACCCCCACCACTCCCCCCACCCACCCCACACACACTAACCCTGCCCACCCCCCTCCCACCCCCACACTGCTCCCCTCCCACACACACACACACACACACACACACACACACACACACACACACACACACACACCACTCTCACCAACCAACCATCCATAACTCAACCCTATCTGTGCCATCAGGAAGCCAAGCGGTTTTCCAACATCGACAAGTCGTGGCAGAAGATCATGCAGCGTGCCCACCAGAATGACCCCCACCACTCCCCCGACCCACCCCACACACACTAACCCAGCCCCCCCCCCCCTCCCACCCCCACACCGCTCCCCCCCACACACACACACTCTCACCAACCAACCATCCATAACTCAACCCTATCTGTGCCATCAGGAAGCCAAGCGGTTTTCCAACATCGACAAGTCGTGGCAGAAGATCATGCAGCGTGCCCACGAGAACGCCAACGTGGTGCAGTGCTGCGTGGGGGACGACACACTGTCGCAGCTTCTGCCCCACCTCTTGGAGCAGCTGGAGATTTGCCAGAAGTCCCTGACAGGATACCTGGAGAAGAAGAGGCTGGTGTTCCCGCGCTTCTTCTTTGTCTCTGACCCTGCCCTGCTGGAGATCCTGGGTCAGGCCAGCGACTCCCACACCATCCAGGTTGGGTGTGTGTGTGTGTGTGTTGGGGGGGAGGCTTGTGTGGGTGTGGGCGGTAGGGAGAGGAGTGTCAAAGGTGGGTTTTGTGTGGTGTGGTGTAGGGGTGGGGGTGCGTGTGTGTGTAAATAGAGGGGTGGGGGGTGCGGGGGGGAGGTTGTGAGTGAGTGGGGTGGGGGTGGGGGGGAGTGTAGGGGGCAGTTTGGGGGAAGAGCTTTGTGTAGTGGTGGGGGGGGAGGGGGTTGTGTGGGTGGTGGGACGGAGTGCAGAGCACAGTATAGGGAGAGGGGTGTGGAGGGGTGTTTTGTGTGTGTGTGTGTGTGTGTTAAGGGGGGAGAGTTGCCTCTGTATGTGTGTGCAGAGGGGGAGGGTTTCTTTGGGTGTGGGGTGTGTGTGGGGGTGTAGTGGCAGTATGGGGGGAGGAGTGTGGGGGGGGGCTTTGTGTGGTGGTGGGAGATGGGTTGTGTGTGGGGGAAGGGAGTGTAGGGGGCAGTTAAGGGGAGGAGTATGGAAGAGGGCTTTTTGTTTAGGTGGTGAGGGAGGGTGAGGGCTGTGTGTGTTGGGGGCGAAGGGTTGTGGATGTGGGGGGTGGGAGAACTATAGGTGGAGTAGTCTTGAGGGGGTGGGGGGGGCTTTGTGTGATGGTGGGAGATGGGTTGTGTGTGGTGGGGGGAAGGGATGTGGGGGTGGGGGGAAGTGTAGGGGCAGTATGGGTGGAGGAGTGTTGAGGGGGGGCTTTGTGTGGTGGTGGTGGTGGTGGAAGAGTTGTGTGGGTGTGGGGGGTGGGAGGGAGTGTAGGGGGCAGTTGGGTAGGCGGGGGTTGTGTGGGTGTGGTTGTGGGGAGTTGGTGGTGGTGGTGGTGTGTGTGTGTGTGTGTGTGTGTGTGTGTGTGTGTGTGCGACACTGTGTGTGTGTGTGTGTGTGTGTGTGTGTGTGTGTGTGTGTGTGTGTGTGTGTGTTGTATTCATGTGTGTGTGTGTGGAGTTAGTGGTGGTTGTGTGTGTGTGGGTGGGTGGGGCAGGTTGTGGTGTTGATGTGTTTGTGTGCGTATGAGAGAGAGAGAGAGAGAGAGAGATGCATAATATCTAACAGGCTATCAAGTTGGCTCACTTGCTGAAGGTTTTCTGTTTTCGGTTGTTCAACATTTGTGTTTATTTAATTGATTCCTTTGTTGTCGATTTTTTTCAGAACCACCTGTTGTCAGTGTTTGACAACACACGACTGGTGACATTCGACGAGAAGATGTACGACAAGATCCTGGCCATCAACTCTCAGGAAGGAGAGCGTGTGGAGTTGGACGAACCTGTCAATGCTCAGGTAAGATTTATTTCCCCAGGCTGAAGGAATCTGTGATATTTGAGGGTGGGGGTGTTACTCGACAAAATTTATGATTAAAGCAGGGACACATATCTGTGATATTTGAGAGGGAAAAAAATGCTCAACAAAATTTATGATAAAAGCAGGCTCACATTTATGACATGTGTATAACAGTGAAATAAACCTAGAACATAGGAAGGCTTTGTTGGATGTAAGAGGATCTCTGTGGCCAAACCTGCACACTGTGTGGCATTTTATGAGGAGCAAACTATGCATGAGACGATGGCAGTGTCTCCTTTACCACCGAATCAAAATAATTTCTTAAATAATAGAGATATAAATAAAAACATAGAAAAGACATTTAAATGGTGTTATTACATCATATGCAATAATGTCTTTGAATATTAAATATGGTCTAGTGACATCAGATGTGCCACAGGGATGTGGATAAATCTACTCATGTCTTGTTTTTTTGCCCTCCTGCAAGCTTATTAGTAATACAACACATTTTAATGATTTTTTTTCGATTTTTTTTCATGATTCTTTTACTGGATAAAACAATTATCACAAGTGAGTCTTGAAGGCCGTGCCTCTTGTTATGTTAATGTTTTACATATACCTAGGATATGCTGTCAAGACCTGATCAGCGCGTTGGATTTATGTGAAGGTCAGGCATATGCTGCTTTCTTTTTTTTTCTTCTTTTTTTGTGTGTGTGTGTGATGTGCGTATATGTGGATCTGTTTGCATTCTCTGTGACACCTCTTTGAAACTGGAAGTGGCGTTGGTACCTGTGTGCAGGGCAACGTGGAGGTGTGGCTTGGCGACCTGCTGAGGGTGGGCCGTCGTTCCATGCACTCCATCATCCGCGCTGCCGCCGTCGCCATCACTGACCAGGGCTTCAACCTGCTGGAGTTTGAAAACACCTTCCCCTCACAGGTAAAATCACCTTGAAAACACCTTCCCCTCACAGGTAAACAACCTGATAAACACCTTCCCCTTCAGAGGTAGACACCTTATAAACACTTTCCCCTCACACATAAACCACCTTATAAACACTTTCCCCTCACACGTAAACCACCTTATAAACACCTTTCCCTTCACAGGTAAACCACCTTGAAAACACCTTCCCCTGACAGGTAAAATCACCTTGAAAACATCTTCCCTTTCACAGGTAAAATCACCTTCAAAACACCTTCACCTGACAGGTAGAATCACCTTGAAAGCACCTTTCCCCTCACAGGTAAAATCACCTTGAAAACGCCTTCCCCCTCACAGGTAAAATCACCTAGAAAACACCTTCCCCCTCTCAGGTAAGATCACCTTGAAAACACCTTCCCTGTCACAGGTAAGATCACCTTGAAAACACCTTCCCGCTCACAGGTAAGATCACCTTGAAAACACCTTCCCCCTCTCAGGTAAGATCACCTTGAAAACACCTTCCCTGTCACAGGTAAGATCAGGTAGGCAGTTAGACTCTGTTTTGGGTGGGTTATTGATTTATTTATTTATCTTTCTTAAACATTTTTTTTTACAGCAGATGTGTTGTAGCGTATATGGAACTGTTCGCATGCTCTGATACCTTGAAACCTGAAAGGGATTTGTGTGTGTATGTGTGTGTGTGTGTGTGTGTGTGTGTGTGCATGCATACGTGTGTGCAGATTGGCCTGCTAGGCCTGCAGATGATCTGGACACGGGACTCTGAGGAGGCGCTGAACAATGCCCGCGTGGACAAGAAGATCATGGCCAACACCAACCAGAAGTTCCTGGACCTGCTCAACATGCTGATCGACCAGACCACCCGCGACCTCACCAAGATCGAGCGCACCAAGTTCGAGACACTCATCACCATTCACGTGCACCAGAAGGACATTTTCGACGACCTGGTGCGCATGCACATCAAGTCGGTCAACGACTTTGAGTGGCTGAAGCAGTCGCGCTTCTACTACAAGGAGGACACGGACCAGTGCACCATCTCCATCACGGACGTGGACTTCCTGTACATGAATGAGTTCCTGGGCTGCACTGACCGCCTGGTCATCACCCCACTCACTGACAGGTGTGGGGGAGATTTGTTTGATAAACACCTGTGTCATATCTATTGTCACCTTTTTTGCTTCTTCAGACCTTCATCAGTAGTTTTTAGATTTGAATGTGGTCACTGACAGGTTGAGGGGGGGGAATGGGGGGGGGGGATTTGTTTGATGGACACCTGTGTCACACCTGTCTGTCGCCTGTTTTTTGTTTTTTTAGTTTTGTTTTTTCAGACCTTTGTCAGTAGTTTGGATTTCAGTTTGTGTGGTCACTGACAGGCGGGAGATTTATTCAACACCTACGTCACACCTGTTCTGTCGCCTGTTGTTGTTTTTTCAGACCTTCGTCAGCAGTTTGGGTTTAAGTCTGAATGTGGTCATGCAAGAAAAAGTGTGAAAAATTCAGTGGGTTTGAAATGTGGTCACGTAAAAAAAGTAGATAGTCAACAGGGTTTGAATGTGTTTACACAGGAAAATGGATAGTGAAAAGTGGATAGTTAACTGGGGTTAGATATGGTCATGCAGAAAAGTGGATAGTTAACTGTGTTTAAATGTGGTCACGCAGAAATGTGGATAGTTAACTGGGTTTAAATGTGGTCATGCAGAATAGTGGATAGTTAACTGGGTTTAAATGTGGTCACACAGAAATGTGGATAGTTAACTGGGTTTAAATGTGGTCACACAGAAATGTGGATAGTTAACTGGGTTTAAAAGTGAATAAATAATTGGGTTTACGTGTGGTTACACAGAAAAGTGAACAGTTAACTTGGTTTGATTAAATGTGGTCACACATAACAGTGGAAAATTAACTGGGTTTTAATGGGGTTAAATGGAAAAGAATGTTACACATAACAATGGACAATTAAATGGGTTTCAGTGTGGTTACATGCATATATATATATATGAATATTTGTGTATCTATCAGAGTGGATGTCTTCTACAGTATTTTGCCAGAGGACAACACTTATGTTGCCATGGACTCTTTTTCAGTGCGTTAAGTGTGCGCTGCACATGGGGCATCAGTTTTTTCCTCTCATCCAAATAACTGGATGCTCAGCTCGATTTTTTCCAGTCAAACTTGGGAGAAGATTCAAGATCCAAGATTCAAGATTCAAAAACTTTATTACTCAAGGATAAAGATTTTAGGCATTGCCTAGTCTTCCAATCTGTCCTTGTGACAACAAAAACAGTAACGATAAGACAACAATAATAACAATGGTAAATACTATTACTACCACTACCACTACTACTACTACTACTACTACTAATGATAATTATAATACTAATCAACGGACCATCATCATCATAAATTTATAATGAAGGGAACACTGTCACACAATCACACCCACCCATCCACACATATACACACACTCATCCCCAAACACACACACCCTTATGCATATACATATTTGCACATATACCCACATGCATGCATATGTCTACATGTACATATAGATAAGTATGCATATGCATACATAAACATAATTAGGTATCAAATCATATTGTTGTACATTACAGATCGTATTGTAGTGGAGAAGATAAGGCAAGACTAGGATCTAAACCCAGACCTTCACATTTTCCAGTCAAACTTGGGAGAAGATAGGGCAAGACTAGGGTTTGAACGCCAGACCCTCACAGACACTGTATTGGCAGATAAGCATGTTAACCATCCTGCCACCTCCCTGTTGGACAGATGCTACATCACACTGGCACAGGCCCTGGGCATGTCCCTTGGAGGCGCCCCTGCCGGTCCAGCCGGCACAGGCAAGACGGAGACCACCAAGGACATGGGGCGCTGCCTTGGCAAGTACGTTGTCGTCTTCAACTGCTCTGACCAGATGGACTACCGCGGTCTGGGCAGAATCTACAAAGGTCAGTGACATGATTGAATGAATGATATGGATACTTATATAGCGCCTATCCTCGGTCAGAGACCAAGCTCTAAGTGCTGTACAAACTTGGGGTCATTTGCACAACAGGCTGCCTACCTGGGTAGAGCTGACTGATGGCTGCCATTGGGCGTTTAACATTCGTTTCAAGCACACACACATACACACTGACAGACATGTAACATTTTACGTGTATGACTGTTTTAGTTTATTTACCCAGCTGTGTAGGCAGCCATATTCCGTTTTCGGGGATGTGCATGCTGGGTACTTTCTTGTTTCCATAAACCACCAAATGCTGACATGGATTACAGGATCCTTAACTTGCGTATTTGATCTTCTGCGTGGGTATACACACAAAGGGGGTTCAGGCACTAGCAGGTCTGCACATATATTGACCTGGGAGATCAGAAAATTCTCCACCAGGCTCCGTTACCAAGATTTGATATATATATCCTCCATGCCCCCCATTGAACAGGGGTCCAGAGATCAGATATGTTTGATTCTGTTTCTCTTCTATCTTTATTCTTGTCTACTTCCTGTTTTTAGTTATATGTGTATGTTTGTCTGTTGAAATGTGAAAGAAGTGAACATTTTTAATCAGGTTTGAATGTTTTAAACTCTGGAAGATTTTTAAACTTTTTGGGTGAAAAGATTGAAGCAGTGATTAGTTTTTATTGTACCTTTTTACCCTTGGCTTGAAGTAGATGATAATGTGGCGATAGCCTTGAAGATGGCCTTAATGGTTGGAGAGGCTCTAAGCACCATAATTTGATTGGAAAAAAAAAGAAAAAAAAAGAAATGAATAAGCATTCTTGATTGTGGACAGGTCTAGCCCAGTCCAAGCCGTGGGGTTGCTTTGCACCATAATTTGATTTGATTTAATTTTGTTAAATGCAAAAAATGAAAACTTTGAAAAAAAAAATGAAAAAAAAGAAAGAAAGAAAAAATAGATAGATAAATAAAATAAATAAATATTCTTGATTGTGGACAGGTCTGGCCCAGTCCGGGTCGTGGGGTTGCTTCGACGAGTTCAACCGCATCGAGCTGCCTGTGCTGTCGGTGGCCGCCCAGCAGATCGCCATCGTGCTGGCCTGCAAGAAGGAGCGCAAGTCCCAGTTCATCTTCACTGACGGCGACAACGTGGACATGGACCCCGAGTTTGGTCTCTTCCTCACCATGGTGAGATGGCCTGGCCTGGCCTGGCCTGGTCTGTGGGCAGAGGGAGGGGGCGGGGATGGTGTGGGGTGGGGGTGTTGTTTAGCATGGAGGGAGGAGTGTGAGAGGGAAGGTGGAGTGTGGAGTGGGCAGCAAAGGCAGGTGCTGTGAGTGGTGTGTGTGTGTGTGTGTTTGTGTGAGTGTGTGTGTGTGTGTGTGTGTGTGTGTGTGTGTGTGTTTGTATGCATGTGTCTTTGTGCATGCATGTGTTTTTTTAACATGTCAGTGTGTGTGTTTATTTTCTTTATGTTTGCGAGAGAAAAAACCTACAAAAAACAGACACATGTCTCACACTGTGTGTGTGTACTTGCTTTATGTTTATGAGAGAAAAATATCCATAAAAAAACCCAGACACATGCCTGTTTACTTGCTTTATGTTTAACTTTATGAGAGAAAAATTTCCATAAAAACCAGACACATGCCTCAAACTGTGTGTGTTTACTTGCCCTAAGTTTACGAGAGAAAAAATTGCACAAAAAAAAACAGACACATGCCTCACACTGTGTGTGTTTACTTGCCTTAAGTTTACGAGAGAAAAAATTGGACAAAAAAACAGACACATGCCTCACACTGACCATGCTATGCCTGCTGCCTCACAGAACCCAGGCTACGCCGGCCGTCAGGAGCTGCCAGAGAACCTGAAGATCAACTTCCGCACAGTGGCCATGATGGTGCCGGACCGTGCCATCATCATCCGCGTCAAGCTGGCCAGCTGTGGTTTCCTGCAGAACATCGTCCTGTCCAAGAAGTTCTTCACACTCTACAAGCTGTGCGAGGAGCAGCTCAGCAAACAGGTCTGTGGGATTGTCGCTGAATGCGATGTTTGTGTGTGGATTTCTTTGTGTGTTGTGTGCATGTGTGTGTTTTTGTGGTGGTTTGTTTATCCTTATTGGTTTGTTGTGTATATGCGGTTTTTTGTGGATAGTTGTTTCTTGTCTTCTGTGCTCGAGGTAGGAGGCAGCATGGAAGAATAGGTTTGGTTTTGTGGCAGTTTATTGTCATCTGTATTATAGGTAGGAGGCGCTGTGTGATAGTGGAGTAGGTTAGGCATTTGGATTTCTGATCCAGTGTTCACCATTGATGAGGGTTCGAGGTTCTGTTTTGGTGCGGTGTTGTGTCTTTGGACAATGAGCCTTCCTTTGACTTTCCTCACTCCACCATGATCTGGATTGGTAAGAACAGGGGGAGGAAGGACTGGAACCCACTATCCTGTGTTTAGCCCTAGACATTGGATCTGAATTCACTGCCCTGATAGTTATGAAAGGCTTCAGGACCTCTGACCTTTTAACTATATTGAGGTTCTTGTTTTGTTGTTTTTATTTAAGGTACTTTGTTTATTGACATCTTCATTGAAGGTACTTGAGGTGAAGTTGCAATGATAGAAACACAGCTATTTTGACTTGATGAATTATGATTTATTTTACAAGGATTGTAATGCACTTGAATGATGAATTTGACTTTAGTCAAGGCCCATGACCAAACTAAAGAAGGTGATTAAGCCAAACTTCTTTGGGTCAGAAGTTGTTTTGTTGTTCTTGTAGGTTTAAAATAGTGTCTTCTTGTTGCTTTTGGGTAAAGTAAGACACAAGGCAGTATAGAATATTATGAATGTTTTCATGACTTTTGTTGGGAATTATGTCTTCTTGTGTTTGGCCATGGTAGGATACAAGGCAGTGTGAAATATTGGTGTTTTCAAAGAATGGTTGGGGTGATGGTGCAGTGATCAGATGGTTAGAGTCATGGATCCTTGCCCACGTTTGATCCCTGTCGCACCTGGTGGGTCATGGCGCTTACAGCTTGGTCTCTGGCCTACAGTAGGTGCTGTATAAGTATCCTCATCATGGTGTTGTGTGTGCTTTTGTTTTATATGCTGTGAGCCAAATTTTACTGCCATGTTTGCAATCTGTATGTGTCACAGACTTCACCACACTTAATTTCTCTTACTGAGATGATGAATTCATTCTGATACTGATTGACCCAGGTTCACTATGACTTTGGTCTGCGGAACATCCTGTCAGTGCTGCGTACTCTGGGCGCCTTCAAGCGTGCCAACCCGGAGGACAGTGAGCAGACCATTGTCATGAGAGTTCTGCGAGACATGAACCTCTCCAAACTGGTCAGTGTGTGTGTGTGTGTGTGTGTGTGTGTGTGTGTGTGTGTGTGTGTGTGTGTGTATGTTGGAGTGTGTGTGTGTGTGTGTGTGTGTGATTGAGAGAGTGGGAGAGAGAGAGAGAGCAAGTGAGTTGGATGAGCTGTGTCATGGTGTCTGTGTGAAGTTTGCATAAACTGATTTGTTTCATTAAAAAAAAAAAAAATGACACTTATATTCAACAAATTTGTACACGCAAAGCACTTCGAGCTCTGTTTGAAAAACATAAGTGTTCATTATCATTAACAGTATTATTGAATACCTGGGCTGTGACGTTTAGTTTAACAGACCAGCATGAAATGACAGACATGTAATGTGTAAATATCTTGTCACTGTGACACCTGAGAGGTGTGGTGGATGTCCCACCTGTGAGGGACAGTGTCACTGTGACACCTGAGAGGTGTGGTGGATGTCCCACCTGTGAGGGACAGTGTCACTGTGACACCTGGGAGGTGTGGTGGATGTCCCACCTGTAATGGACAGTGTCACTGTGACACCTGGGAGGTGTGGTGGATGTCCCACCTGTAATGGACAGTGTCACTGTGACACCTGGGAGGTGTGGTGGATGTCCCACCTGTGAGGGACAGTGTCACTGTGACACCTGGGAGGTGTGGTGGATGTCCCACCTGTGAGGGACAGTGTCACTGTGACACCTGAGAGGTGTGGTGGATGTCCCACCTGTGAGGGACAGTGTCACTGTGACACCTGAGAGGTGTGATGGATGTCCCACCTGTGAGGGACAGTGTCACTGTGACACCTGAGAGGTGTGGTGGATGTCCCACCTGTGAGGGACAGTGTCACTGTGACACCTGAGAGGTGTGGTGGATGTCCCACCTGTGAGGGACAGTGTCACTGTGACACCTGAGAGGTGTGATGGATGTCCCACCTGTGAGGGACAGTGTCACTGTGACACCTGAGAGGTGTGATGGATGTCCCACCTGTGAGGGACAGTGTCACTGTGACACCTGAGAGGTGTGGTGGATGTCCCACCTGTGAGGGACAGTGTCACTGTGACACCTGAGAGGTGTGGTGGATGTCCCACCTGTGAGGGACAGTGTCACTGTGACACCTGAGAGGTGTGGTGGATGTCCCACCTGTCAGGGACAGTGTCACTGTGACACCTGAGAGGTGTGGTGGATGTCCCACCTGTGAGGGATGGTGTTGATGGTGGGCAGGTGGATGAGGATGAGCCTTTGTTCATGTCGCTGATTGACGACCTGTTCCCCGGACTCACCCTGGACAAAGCTGGCTACCCTGAAATTGAGGCTGCCATCGAAAAGAAGGTTGGTGTTGATTGTAAATGCCTGTTTCTTTTGGGTTTTTTTTAATTATTTTTTTTTACAGTATGGTGTTAACTGTGCCTTTTCAACAGTTTGGTGTTAACTGTGTCTTTTCAACAATAAGGTGTTTATTGTAAATGCCTTTTCAACAATATGGTGTTTATTGTAAATGCCTTTTCAACAATAAGGTGTTTATTGTAAATGCCTTTTCAACAATATGGTGTTTATTGTGACTTTTCAACAGTAGGATGTTGATTGTAAATGTCTGGGTTTATTTTTATAATGATATTGTGTTTACTGTGCCATTTCAACAGTATGGTTTTTATTGTAAATGCCTTTTTAACAGTATGGGGTTTGTTGTGCCTTTTCAACAGTTTGGTGTTGATTGTAAATGCCCTTTCAACAATATGGTGTTTATTGTGCCTTTTCAACATTGTGGTGTTAATTATAAATGCCTTTTTGTTCCATAGTGATAACTTAACAGAGAGAGACAGACCAAAGTCTTTTTCCATAGTGATAACTGAACAGAGAGGGACAGACTAAAGTCTTTTTCCATAGTGATAACTTAACAGAGAGGGACAGACCAAAGTCTTTTTCCATAGTGATAACTTAACAGAGAGGGACAGACCAAAGTCTTTTTCCATAGTGATAACTTAACAGAGAGGGACAGACCAAAGTCTTTTTCCATAGTGATAACTTAACAGAGAGGGACAGACTAAAGTCTTTTTCCATAGTGATAACTTAACAGAGAGGGACAGACTCCAGCCTTTTTTCCATAGTGATAACTTAACAGAGAGGGACAGACTAAAGTCTTTTTCCATAGTGATAACTTAACAGAGAGGGACAGACTAAAGTCTTTTTTCCATAGTGATAACTTAAACAAAATTCATCATCAGAAAGGCACAAAGAGACAAGGCAAGACAAGGCAAGGCAAAAAGTTTGTTTCATGTTCCCCTTGCAGGCATAGAAACATTTACATCAACGCCTTTCACACAGGCCATATAAACAAAAAGAGTGATCTCAAAAAGTAAAAAAAAAAAGAAGAAAAAACAAAACAAAACAACGACGACAACAACAACAAAAGTTTTGATCCTCCCACCCACTGTGTTCCCTTGCAGGTTGCCGAGGGAGGCCTGATCCACCACGCCCCCTGGGTGCTGAAGCTGATCCAGCTGTACGAGACGCAGAACGTGCGGCACGGCATGATGACCCTGGGGCCCTCTGGCGCGGGCAAGACCTGCTGCATCCACACCCTGATGAAAGCCATGACGGAGTGCGGCACCCCCCACAAGGAGATGCGCATGAACCCCAAGGCCATCACCGCCCCCCAGATGTTTGGCCGGCTGGACGTGGCCACCAACGACTGGACGGATGGCATCTTCTCCACCCTCTGGCGCCGGACCCACAAGACCAAGAAGGTCAGAGAAACGGGGTGGTCTGTTTTGGGTGTTTCTTTAAGGTTGTAGCCCACAAGACCATGAAGCTCAGAGAAACTGGGTGCTCTGTTTTTGGTGTTTCTTTAAGATTGTAGCCCACAAGACCATGAAGGTCAGAGAAACGGGGTGCTCTGTTTTTGGTGTTTCTTTAAGGTTGTAGCCCACAAGACCAAGGTCAGAGAAACGGGGTGCTCCGTTTTGGGTGTTTCTTTAAGATTGTAGCCCACAAGACCAAGGTCAGAGAAACGAGGTGCTCCGTTTTGGGTGTTTCTTTAAGATTGTAGCCCACAAGACCAAGATCAGAGAAACGGGGTGCTCTGTTTTTGGTGTTTCTTTAAGGTTGTAGCCCACAAGACCATGAAGCTCAGAGAAACGGGGTGCTCTGTTTTGGGTGTTTCTTTAAGATTGTAGCCCACAAGACCAAGAAGCTCAGAGAAACGGGGTGGTCTGTTTTGGGTGTTTCTTTAAGGTTGTAGCCCACAAGACCAAGAAGCTCAGAGAAACGGGGTGGTCTGTTTTGGGTGTTTCTTTAAGGTTGTAGCCCACAACACCATGAAGGTCAGAGAAATGGGGTGCTCTGTTTTGGGTGTTTCTTTAAGGTTGTAGCCCACAAGACCATGAAGGTCAGAGAAACGGGGTGCTCTGTTTTGGGTGTTTCTTTAAGGTTGTAGCCCACAAGACCAAGGTCAGAGAAACAGGGTGCTCCGTTTTGGGTGTTTCTTTAAGATTGTAGCCCACAAGACCAAGGTCAGAGAAACGAGGTGCTCCGTTTTGGGTGTTTCTTTAAGATTGTAGCCCACAAGACCAAGGTCAGAGAAACAGGGTGCTCCGTTTTGGGTGTTTCTTTAAGGTTGTAGCCCACAAGACCAAGGTCAGAGAAACAGGGTGCTCCGTTTTGGGTGTTTCTTTAAGATTGTAGCCCACAAGACCAAGGTCAGAGAAACAGGGTGGTCTGTTTTGGGTGTTTCTTTAAGATTGTAGCCCACAAGACCATGAAGGTCAGAGAAATGGGGTGGTCTGTTTTGGGTGGTTCTTTAAGGTTGTAGCCCACAAGACCATGAAGCTCAGAGAAACTGGGTGCTCTGTTTTTGGTGTTTCTTTAAGGTTGTAGCCCACAAGACCATGAAGCTCAGAGAAACGGGGTGCTCTGTTTTGGGTGTTTCTTTAAGATTGTAGCCCACAAGACCAAGAAGGTCAGAGAAACTGGGTGCTCTGTTTTGGGTGTTTCTTTAAGGTTGTAGCCCACAAGACCAAGGTCAGAGAAATGGGGTGCTCTGTTTTGGGTGTCTCTTTAAGGTTGTAACCTACAAGACAAAGATGGAGAAATGGGGTAGTGATTGTATTCTCTTTAAGGTTGTAACCCACCAACATGTGTAGACCTGCTTGTGCCTGAAACCCCTTCCATGTGTATATTCAAGCAGATCAAATACACATGTTAAAGATCATTTAATCCATGTCAGTGTTTGGTGGGTTATGGAAACAAGAACATATCCAGCATGCACACACCTGAAAATGGGAGTATGGCTGCATACATGGTGGGGGGTGGGTAAAAATGGTCCTACGCATAAAAGCCTACTCATATACATATGAGTGAAAGTGGGAGTTGCAGCCCACGAACGAAGAAGAAGAAGAAGAAGAAGAATATTCATTCCCATTGTTACCCTGTCCCACAGGGAGAACATGTGTGGCTGGTGCTGGACGGGCCAGTGGACGCCATCTGGATCGAGAACCTGAACTCTGTGCTGGACGACAACAAGACCTTGACCTTGGCCAACGGCGACCGCATCCCCATGGCGCCCAACTGCAAGATCATCTTCGAGGTGCACAACATCGACAACGCCTCCCCTGCCACCGTGTCCAGGAACGGCATGGTCTTCATGAGCAGCTCCATCCTGGACTGGGATCCTATCCTGCAAGGTCTGTTGCAGTCACTGGTGCTGGCTGTGGTAATAGTGTTGTTGTTGGTGTGACTTTGACTCTGATAATTGTGTTGTTGTTGTTGTTGTTGTGACTTTGTGATAATAATGTTTTCTTGTTGTTGGTGTGATTTTGACTCTGATAATTGTGTTGTTGTTGGTGTGACTTTGACTCTGATAATTGTGTTGTTGTTGTTGTTGTTGTTGTGACTTTGTGATAATAATGTTGTTCTTGTTGACTGTGATGATATTGTTCTTGTTGTTGTTGTGACTTTGTGATAATGTTGTTGTTGTGACTTAGACTGTGATGTTGTTGTTGTTGTTGTTGTGACGTTGTGATAATAATGTTGTTGGTGTGACTTTGTGATAATAATGTTCTTGTTGTTGGTTTGACTTTGACTGTGATGATATTGTTGTTTTGTTGTTGTGACTTTGTGATAATGTTGTTGTTGTTGGTGTGATAAACTGAGGTCCCGTGTGCAGCACACATTTGGTGCACTGAAAAAGAACTCATGGCAACGAGAGTGGTGCCCTCTGGCAAAATTGTATGGAAGAAATCCTCTCTGATAGGTACACAAATATATATACACACACACACACACACACACACACACACACACACACACATATATATATATATATATATATATATATATATATATATATATATATATATATATATATATATTTATATGCAGACACTTGACTGAGCGCATTGGGTTATGATGCCAGTCAGGCAACAAAACACAAATTGACCCAGGGTTTGGTTCGCAGGGTGGCTGCTGACTCGTCCCCCGGCCCACAAGGATGTGATCTACTCTGAGTTTGAAGCTGTCTTCCCCAAAGTGTACACCCACACCGTCCAGTTCCTGGAGCCCAAGATGGAGGTATGCAGCACTCTGTTCTGAGTGTGGAAGCCTGTGTTGGTCTGGTCTGTGTGATTTTAGTTGTATGTCTTTTGTGTTGGACTGGTCTGTGTGATTTTAGTTGTATGCCTTTTGTGTTGGACTGGTCTATGTGATTTTAGTTGTATGACTTTTGTGTTGGACTGGTCTATGTGATTTTAGTTGCCAGGTGTATGCCTTTTGTGTTTGACTAAGTAATTTACGTTTTATCAGTTGTATGTTTTTGTTTGAACGTGTGCATATGTTCATTTTTTTAGTGTGTGTGTGTGTGTGTGTGTGTGTGTGTGTGTGTGTGTGAATTTTGGTGTGTGTGTGTGTGTATGTTCAAGTATATGTGAATGAATTTATGTAAGTGTGCATGCATGCCAGTGTGTGTCGCTGGGGCACCACACAGAAGAACTGTTCACCAGATTCCACTGTGTCTGTCAGTTGTGTGTCAAAGCCTGGGTCTCTGCAAATGGATGACCAAAGAATGGAATGCCCCCCCCCCCCCCCCAGCCCCTCCGCCCCAGCCCCACCCCCCTCACAAAAAAGGACCCACTAAATCTCCCTGAAAGTGAACGTGGGTTGGTGTGGCTGCCGTGCAGGTGTTGGAGTGTAACTACATCCGCCAGGCCATCGACCTGTTGGAGGGACTGATCCCCAAGTCTGACGACAACAAGGACATCGGCCCCGACCACCTTCGTCGTCTCATCGTCTTCTCCATCATGTGGTCCATCGGCTCTCTGCTGGAGCTGGGAGACAGGAAGAAGGTCAGGATGTGTGGTGTTCTTCACTGTTGGATGTTTTCATTTGTTAATATTGTCGTGCAGTACCCTATTGTCTTAACATGAGTATGTGTGTGTGGGGGTTAGTATATTGTCAGCTATTGGGAATTCTTATTTGACTAGTTTTAATCTCTTCTTATGTTGCGCATGATGATTTTATGCCAGTGTTTACAACGAGCCTGTGATTGCACAACTTAATTTCCATGTGGATTAATAAAGTGTTTTTGATTGATTGATTGATTGATTTGCTTATATCATAGTAAGAATATTATATCATATGATACGGATACTTTTATAGCGCCCATCCTCGGTTGGAGTCCAAGCTCTAAGTGCTTTACAAACATGGGGTCATTTGCACAACAGGCTGCTACCTGGGTAGAGCTGACTGACGGCTGCCACTGGGCACTGATCATTCTTTTCCGGCACGCACGCATACACACTCAGACAGACATGTAACATTTTACATGTTTGACCGTTTTGTTTATTTTCCCTGCCATGTAGGCAGCCATACTGTTTTTGGGGGGTGCATGCTGGGTGTGTTCTTGTTTCCATAACCCACCGAACGCAAACATGGATTACAGGATCTTTAACGTTTGTATTTGATCTTCTGTATGCGTATGCACACAAAAGGGGTTCAGGCACAAGCTGGTCTGCACATATGTTGACCTGGGAGATCGGAAAATTCTCCTACATAAAGTCATCACCATGCGCTGTCACCGAGATTCGAACCCTGGACCCTCAGATTGAAAGTCTAACGCTTTAACCTCTCGGCTGTTGTGCCTGTCAAGTAATAATAAAACTGACTATAACAATAAGGATGATAATGTGATGAAAAGATATAAAAAAAGCATTGTAAACTTACATAGGTAGGTGCTGTTCCACAGTCAGTCAGGTGTTGGACTTCTGATCCAACGTTCTTTGACATGTTAAATGTTCTTAGAGATGTCAGTATGATTTTATTTCATATTTTTAAATAACGATACATGTTTTTAAGTGTATCTTTTATGTTTATATTATGAATAGTATTCATGACCACGTGATTTTCTCTAAAGGGATATTAATCAGACTTGTCTTGTACTGAACTCTGTCAGTAACCTCTCTCCATGCAAAGAATGATCAGTCAGACATGTCAATCCTGCTGCTGTCAGCTGCAATGCATCAGTTTCATTCAGAAATATCTGTCCACCAACGCAGCATCTAGACTTTTCGTTTCTCTCATTCTCTCTCGCCTTGACTACTGTAACTCTCTATTGTCTGGTTTGCCTGCTTCATCCATTCAGTCCCTTCAGCGCATACAAAACTCTGCTGCCGGACTCATCCTCAGAAAGAAAAGATCTGAGCACTTCACTCCTATTTTGCAACATCTCCATTGGCTTCCTGTCTCATGCAGAATAAAGTATAAGATCAGCACTTTATGTTATAAATGTATTCACAAATCTGCCCAATCCTATCTCTGTGGTTGCCTTCACCTCTGCCCTCCATCTCGCTCTCTACGGTCATCTTTGGATCCATTCTGTTCGCATACCCAGATTCAAACACTCCACTGTTGGATGCCGTTCTTTCTCTGTCTCTGGACGTTGCATTTGGAATGAACTTCCCTTTTCACTTCATCATGTCTCTGCACTCAGCTCTTTCAAGTCTGGCCTTAAAACCTACCTCTTCACAAGATAGCCTCCCTCCCCTGCCTCTTCCTTGTCTTCAGTTCAGTTTCTTCAGTTTTAGAGTTATGCATGCGTGGGGATGACTGGTGTGAAAGCGCTTAGATTTGTCTCTGCACAAGATTCAGCACTATATAAATACTATCATTATCATTATCTCTCACTTTCATCCCACTCTTTTGCCTTTGGCTTTCTTGAGTGGGACTCTTTGGCAACCAGAGAATTAGAACCATAAACTAAAATCCAGACAAGAAGTTACTACTGGTTTCTCTCTCTCTCTCTCTCTCTCTCTCTCTCTCTCTCTCTCTCTCTCTTCTCACTCTCTCTCTCTCCATTCTAAAGAACAGTCATGACATGGCTTTGTGCGGTCAGCCGGACTAGTTGCAGGTAATGTTAGATATTGCTCTGTACAACTCAAAGAGTTAGAAAACAAACTGCAGCAGTTTTAATCCAGACTTTCTCAAGGTTTACCTTTTACGAAACACCTCTCCACCCTGACTATGAACACCACTTTGAATGTGAAAAAAAAAGAGGAAAAAAAAAGTGGAATTAATGGTAGCAGTGTTTGGTTTTCAGATGGAGGAATTCCTGATGAGCAGCTCTTCGCTGCCACTGCCTCCTACAGAAGGAGAGGAGACCATCTTTGAATACGTAGTTGGAGAGAACGGAGAGTGGGAACACTGGGCCAAACGGGTCAGTTAGTCCTTGATGTCATGTCCTTTGTTGTTGTGTGTTCTGGTAAGAAGACATTGTTTCATCAGGAAGGTGGATTGCCAGATGGAGGAGAGTGGGGACTTATGGGGATGGATGAACTGTATGAAATTGTAACTGCTGCTTCCTTTTGTAGATTATGCATGACTGAATGTGAAATAAATATGGTAGTGAGACACAGTGGGCACACACACACACACACACACACACACACACACACACACACACACACACACACACTCACACACATGCGCACTCACACACACGCGCACACACACGCACACACACACACACACGCACACGCACACGCACACACACACACACACACACACGCACACGCACACACACACACACACACACTGTTTGTTTGTAGCATTTATAAGCAAATATAGTGCAGCCCATATGGGTCAGTCCACAAGCTTTGACACCTTGAATTTGAAACTGAAACTTTAGAGTTTTGTTTTCCACTAACATGATGTCCCAAAACAGCATGATGTTTTGTCTCACATAGTTATGGTGGAGTACTCTGTGGTCTGTTTATGGTCACACCATGTGTGTTTAGGTTAGTTTTATTGTGTTAAATAAAGATCTTTTGTTGTTACAATAGCATGTACTGATTCCAGTTCTGAAATAAGTATCTGACCATTGCTGAAAGGCAAAGTAACACAATAGAAATGTTACAGGTTAATGACTATTTTGGCAGGTTTATTTGTAAGAGAGCTGACTAATTTGTTGAAAATATAGAAATCCGTGGAAATGGGATAAGAGAACACCCAGAAAAAAAAAAGAAAAACACTAAGAAATTAAAAGAGATCCATTAAGAACAGAAAAGGACGTTCTTACAGAAACAAACAAAAAAACAAAAAATAAACCAAAAAAAACAACAAAAAAAAACAACAACCAATAACAGAAAACAAAAACAAAACAAAAAAAGAAAGAAAAGAAAATGAAGTTCAGGAAGAAAAGGGAATCCATGGAAATGAAAAAAATCTAAAAGAAAAACACTGGAAAAATAAACGAACAAACCTATATTCGACTGACATTGCAAAAAACAAAAAAAAAAACCCAGCC
Source organism: Babylonia areolata (assembly GCF_041734735.1). NCBI lineage: Eukaryota > Metazoa > Mollusca > Gastropoda > Neogastropoda > Buccinidae > Babylonia > Babylonia areolata. Next base: position 35,394,493 of record NC_134898.1, read on the forward strand.
ACTTTGTCAGACAGTACCAACAAAAAAAGAAGTGATGATACCTTTGATGTTGGCACATGGATGGCAAAAGGAAAGTGAAGACAGTGCTGATAGTCAGTATCAACAACAACTACAAAAAATGATGATGACGGTGTGTGGCGCTATGTCCCTCCCAGGTGCCCGAGTACCAATACCCCCCGGACAGCACCCCAGAGTACACGTCCATCCTGGTACCCAACGTGGACAACGTGAGGACAGACTTCCTCATTGAGACCATTGCCAAGCAGGGCAAGGCCGTGCTCCTCATCGGTGAACAGGTCAGCCAACCGTCCACATTATGATATGCTTGTTTATGTACATCCATTTAGAAGGCTAGTGCACGAGTAAACATCGCAGTGCCCACATGGTTCCCCACGGAGCTAAGCGACCAAGCACATCCATTTAGGTGCCATGGCAGGGTTGGTCAGGAGTTGAACTTCTGATCCGGTGTTCACTGATGATTTTCTTATTCTTTTCATTACACGACCAACATCGACTTACTGATGATTCTGTTGTAGTTCATGCATGTTGGGTATTTTCGTGTTTCCATAATGCAACGAACACTGACATGGATTACAGGATCTCTAACATGCGTATTTGATCTTCTGCTTGCATAAACATACGGAGGGGGTTCAGGCACACGCAAGTCTGCACATATGTTGACCTGGGAGATCAGAAAAAATCTCCACCCTTTACCCACCAGGCGCCTTTACCAAGATTCGAACCTGGGACCCTCAGATTGAAAGTCCAGTGCTTTAACCACTCAGCTGTTGCACCCAGTCAGGGTTTCATGCCTCGTTTCAGGATGGTGTTGTGCCCTTGGGAAAGCACTTTACTCCAGTTTTCCTCACTCAGTTGTGAATGGGTACCTTACATTGGTTGGAGGTTAAAAGAGTGGAAGGAGAGTAGTAGTCCCTCTCTTCCTATTCCAAGCCCTAAACATGCTGAAAATCAATTCACTGCCTGATAGCCATTCACAGCTGTTGGACCTTTAACTTTTAACTTCTTAAAGCCTGAACCGGACTATAAATGGCGGGCGATTTGAATCAAGCCAGTTTCTCACCAGAGTCTGACACTGTGACGTCGGTGAAGGTTTATTCAAAATAAAAGCCTAATAAAGCTACGGTTTGGCTTCATTTATGGCAGAGAGCGAGATTTGCCTAGCAGCTTCCAATCTAGACCTGAATTGACTTTGGAAAGTACAAAATGTGTCAGCTACACGTAATACAAAATTTGAATGCAGAGAAAAGGGGCGGAGCTAGAGCCGTTTGTGTTTGCGCTAGACGTGTCTGTCAGATAAAAATAGCACCAGCACGTGGTACTGTCCAGTGAGAATTGGAAAGCATGCAGACAGCCCCTCGACGTTGGCAACCGTAAACGACCACATTGTTTGTAAAACATGCAAACGGAGAGAAATGTGACGATCTACTAACCTTTCACCACCACATGTGACCCATGTAGGGAAGGTCGTCTGGATTTGGATATAAGTCCTGGATAGGCTCTAGTGCGCATGCGCAACCGAAACCTTGCTCTCGGGAGTTAAGACTTTAACATCTGCAACATGCTGACTGAGACCAGTCTCTAATGCAGCAGTGTTGGCTGTTATACTGAGTTGCTCTTTGTTGTTGTTTTTATTGTCATTCTTATCGTTTGCTTTCTATCATTTGTTAAGTGTGTTTGTGTTCTTTGAACTATTCAATAAAAAAAGGAAATTGAAAAATTAAAGTCAGCCCCTGTCTTCTTCACAGCACTGTGTTGTTGTTGCCTGTAGTTGTTAGGGGAGAGTGGGGGAGGGGAGTTGGGAGAGCTGAGGGGGGTGCACCTGTGGATCCCTTAATTTTTTGTCACGGTGAAATCAGACATTCTATTTTATTAAAAAAAATCTTTTAAGTGACTGTGGCATGCCAACTAACTGAGGTGTGATTTCAGAACTGTATAGATTTGTTTTTGTGTTCTTGTCAGTGTCAAGATTTAGATGTTGTGGAGTTTTTCTTGTTTGTTCACATGATCTGATGGGTTTCCTGCAATTAGTAAATGGTTGGCTGACTTAGCAGGGTCACCTCTGGTGTGTGGCCTCATGGTGACCTAACATCAACAGTTCCCTGTGGACTGCCTTCACTGAGAATGCAGCAGGCAAACCCGGGTGTGGCTGTATATCAGGTTGTTCTGTCCTTTGGGGAAATGATCTAACTGCAGTGTAGTGTTGGTTTCTGTATGATCCATCTTTGATTTAACACCTTTTCACTGTAAGTGATACAAGACTTGTTTTTCTATGTGCCTAGGGTACAGCCAAGACTGTCATTGTGCAAGGGTACTGCGGCAAGTTTGACCCTGAAAGCCACCTGTTCAAGAGCTTCAACTTCTCCAGTGCGTCCACCCCTACGATGTTCCAGGTGAGTGCAGTTGCTGACTTGTTAACAGTGTGTGTGTGTGTGTGTGTGTGTGTGTGTGTGTTAGGGTGGGATGGATGCACGTGTTTTATTGTGTGTGTGGTGTGTGTGTGTCTGTGTGTGTGTGTAACTGTGTGTGTGCTTGTGCTGGGGTGAGATGGATGAGTGTGTTGTATGGTATGCGTGTGTGGGTGAAGGGAGAGAAAGACGTGTTGTGACTGTAAAGCTTGTTGTTTCCACACCTCTAACACTGATGACGGCCCTGTGGACAGAGGACCATAGAGAGCTATGTGGACAAGAGGATGGGTACAACCTATGGCCCACCGGCTGGCAAGAAGATGACAGTGTTCATTGACGACGTCAACATGCCCGTCATCAATGAGTGGGGAGATCAGGTAGGTGCAGAGAAGGCAGAAACGGTCCATGAATGCTTCATTTGATAATAATGATAATAATAAAAATAATAATAATAATAAAATGCTGGCTTATATAGCGCAGTACCCCCATCTCAGGTGGGGCTCACCGTGCTTTACAATAGGATATACAGATTTAAGACTAACTGACGTAAAATATGTACAAAGTAGACACAGTCTCACATGACATTGGCTAAAATATACATATGTAAGACTAAGTGACATAAAAATATGTAAATCAATGAAACATGCACCATCACAGTGTCAGATCACACATGTGCAAATCACAGCAATACAAAACAAATCACGTTCATCATTGTCAAAAAAAGATAAAAATATAAGATAAGATGAAATGAAATAAACACCAAGGAACCAGGCATCACGAAAAACACACTAAAATCATCAAATGGTAAAACCAGCACAGAGAGCACATCCAACAATAAAATCACAGCAAGCATATGCAGATGGAAAAAGAAAGTTTCAATGAGAAAAGTACAGTTTGAAAAGATATGTTTTGAGTGCTTTCTTGAATGTGGTTTTGGATGTATCGGAGGTGTGAGGGTAGTGATTCCACTGTTTAGGTGCAATAAAAGAAAAGAAACGTTTACCATAAGTTTTTGTACAAATCTTTGGGATAGACAGTGTGCACATATCATTTGAAGAACAAAGTTGTCTGGATGGTGAATAGACAGAAAGCAGATCAGAAAGATAGACAGGACAAGAATCAGTGAAGAAATTGTGACAAAGGACTGAGAGTTTGTATTGTATTCATGCTTGAACGTGGAACCAGTAAAGGGAAGTGAGTAGGGGAGTGATGTGACATTTCTTAGGTTTAAGAAAAAGAAAAAAAATGTGTATTGATGTAAAATCATGATCCAAATGTGTTTTTAAGGTTATGAGTCCCTTGAAGAACCTTTGGCACAAAAAGTTCCATTTTTTATTCTTGTTTAGTCTTTTGAATCAGTCCAAGGTTTGCTACAATGCAGTTGTTTTTGAAAGAGTCTTCAGTACTGTTTCGTTTTTTATGTTTTTGAAAGAGTCTTCAGTACTGTTTCGTTTTTTATGTTTCTTTTTTTTAAAGTATGGAATATACATTATAATCATATTGTTAACAAATGTAAATGTTCAGCTATATTGATATGACTCAAGCAGGAACTGTCATATGTAAATTGGATCTAAACTGGAGGGTGTTATAGAATAGAGTGATCATATGCAGAAAATTTTACTTTGTCCTGATTTGCTTCTCTCAGAATGTGTGTGTGTGTGTGTGTGTGTGTGTGTGTGTGTGTGCGTGCGCGCGCACACTGGTTTGAGTAATGTCATTTGTGTGCGTGTAACACACAAAATTCCTTCAGTTCTCCTCCACACCCTGAGAAGCGAGAACAGTGTTTCTGCTCCACATGAGAACAGTAAGACTTACCCAAACGTGTCCTCCACAGGTGACCAACGAAATCACCCGACAGATGATGGAGAACAAAGGCTTTTTCAACCTGGAGAAGCCCGGAGAGTTCACCAGCCTGGTGGACATCTCCGTCATTGCGGCCATGATCCACCCGGGTGGTGGCCGTAACGACATCCCTCAGCGCCTCAAGCGACAGTTCAACATCTTCAACTGCACACTGCCCTCAAACAGCTCCATCGACAAGGTCTTCAGCACCATCGGAGAGGGCTGGTTCATCAAGGTGACGATTGGATTGCAGCAAGCAGTCAGAGACTGTTTTGTTAAGCTTTCAGTGGTTACTGTCACAGTTTATAACAACAGTAAAAACAAACAAGAAATTAAACACACACACACACACACACACACACACACACACACAGAGTGAGCCATAGAAAAACATTTCTGTACTGCCTCTCTCTCCCCACATTTTTTCCTGTATTTTTCTGTTTCTGTCTGTTTTTTGTTTTTTGTTTTTTTTGTTTGTTCTGTGCATGCTTTCCAGTGTTATTTTGTGATCTTCTTCCTTTACAAAACAACAACAGCAGCATACGCAGACACACACAGAGACACGTGCCCACGCGCGCACACACACACACACACACACACACACGCATGGAGAGAGTTAACACTCTTTCTTGTTTATTAATCTTTTACTCTTCTAGCGATATTCTTCTTTAATCTTAATGTCTGTTGATAATTTGTTTCTGCAATGTGTATGTGTGTGCAGCAACGTGGGTTCCCTGATGATGTGGTGGAGCTGGTGAAGTGTCTGGTGCCGGCCACTCGCCACCTGTGGCAGAAGACCAAGATCAAGATGCTGCCCACTCCGGCCAAGTTCCACTACGTCTTCAACCTGCGTGATCTGTCCAGAATCTGGCAGGTACGGCCCTTGCTTTGACATGGTCTGTCTCTCTGTCTGTCTCTATCCAGAATCTGGCAGGTATGGCCCTTGCTTTTACATGGTCTGTCTGTCTGTCTGTCTCTATCCAGAATCTGGCAGGTACGGCCCTTGCTTTTACATGGTCTATATGTCTATCCATCTCTGACCAGAATCCAGCAGGTACAGCCCTTGCTTTGACATGGTCTGTCTGTCTCTGTATATGCAGAAACAAGGCGTCTAATCCCCAACGCCATACTGCATCTGACATCACTCAATCAAATTTAATAATTAAAGCTATGGATCTTTCTTTAGCTGGATAGAAATATTGTATTTGAAGTAATAACACCACTTAAATCATGTTTTCTTGAAATATCTTGATTGTTTAAAAATTTCTTTTAATGGAGACATTGACATCGCCTCAGGCACACTGCAACACATTGATCTGCACAAACCACTCCGACGCTGAATAAACTTTCAAATCAGTTTTTCTTTTATGTTCATTCAAGTTAATTCAGTATCCACTTTAGAATATTCATATGCAGTAAACACTTTGATGGAATAGTTAGTGTCACTGTATGTGTTCTGTCCAGAATTTGTATTTCTTTTCTTGTAATTGCAAACAACTAAACACACACACACACACACACACACACACACACACACACACAGATACACAAGAGTTGAGTGTTGGCCAAGTGGTAATGCATCCACCAAGGAAGCGAGAGAATCTGAGTGCACTGGTTTGAATCCCACAGTCACCAGAATTTTCTCCCCTCCACTAGAACAAATGAGTGGTGGTCTGGACGCTAGTCATTCAGATGAGACAACAACTGAGATCCCGTGTGCTGCATGCACATAAAAGAACCCACGGCAACAAAACGGTTGTCCCTGGCAAAATTCTGTAGAAAAGTCCACTGCAGTAGAAAAACAAATAGAACTGCAGGCAAAAAAAAAACCACAAGAAAAAGGGTGACGCACTCTCCCTAGGGACAGCAGCCCAAATTTCACATAGAAAAATCTGTTGTGACAAAAAGAGCAATGCAATAATCAGTGCAATATAATACAATAACAAGGTGTGCGTGTGCGTGTGTGATTTTCCCAGGGCATGCTGAACACTACCAGTGAGGTGGTGACCACCGGCAGTGTCTTGATGGCCCTGTGGAAACATGAGTGCACCCGTGTCATTGCTGACCGCTTCACGGAGACCCCAGACAAGGACTGGTTTGAGAAGACCATCAAACAGGTGTGTACTGCTGCTTGCTTTGCCCAGCTGTGGCTCAGACAAGAGAAGGGTTTGGTTTATGGTTTGCTTGTGTGGAGTGTGTCATTGTGTGTGTGTGTGTGTGTGTGTGTGAAGGGTGGAGGTGGTGGGGAGCATGTGTTTATCTGTGCTTAAGCACACTCTTCATGGGTGATTGAATTTGTTTATATCAGAATCAGAAAAGATTTATTATCTCAGCAAGAGGTTAATCTTTCTTTCTCTCTCTCTCTTTCTCTTCTCTCTCTCTCTTTCTTTCTCAGACGTTGTTCTATTTGCCATTGACAATACTGTCCTTTGGCTCTCTCTCTCTCTCCACACACACACACACACACACACACACACACATACATATATCTATATATGTATATATAGATATATCTCTCTCTTTCGCTCTCTCTCTCTCTCTCTCTCTCTCACTCTCTCTCTATATATATGTATACATATACATAGAGAAAGAGAGAGAGAGAGAAATATAGATGTATATATAGATGGGTGGACATGACAAGGTGATGGAATTTGTTAGGATATTTGCTTGCCTGTTCAGTTTATGATACTGACATCCAACCAAGAATTGACTTGACTGGCCGTGAAATATATGCAGGTACTGGGGTTGAAAGGAAATCCAGAAAGGGAAAGGGAGTATAAGGAGTAAAGGCAAATGCCGTCCATTTAATTCTAATGGTAAGTTTTGCTTAATTTGAGCCAACAAAATGAAAAGGGTCTACCTTCATGTGTGTGTGTGTGTGTGTGTGTGTGACAGGTGGCAGAAGATGACTGTGGCTCTGCCAATGCTGCCAACATGCAGGAGGAACCCTACTTTGTGGACTTCCTCAGGGAAGCACCAGAGCCAACAGGTGATGTGCTGTTCTTACTTTACATTGATGAAGCACAGCTTCACAGCTTCTGCTTGATTAGGTACAGTTTCTGTTTGGTTAAGTACAGCTTCACAGCTTCTGCTTGATCAGGTACAGTTTCTGTTTGGTTAAGTACTGTACAACTCCACAGCTCACTATGCCAGTTAGTTTCAGGGGCATGGCAGTAACATACAGGTTCACAGACAACACTAGCTGTTTTGTTTGTTGCTGTTTTATGTATATCCTCTGTGCTGCAGAAAGGACTGAAACTAAAATCGTTGCATTTACTTCCTGATATCATTCTCTTCATGTTGTGTTATCTCTCAACCACAGTGACAGGATACCCACCAGTCAGGGTTGTTGTGGTGACACCAGTGACAGTAGTGATAATGATCTGTATCAGAACTAAAAACATGACTGAACAAAATTTGGAGACAGGTTACCTGTAGTTATATGGAATGGTTATCAGTCATCCATCCTTGAATGGGATAGAAACTGTTTACCTGTAAATATAGGGAACAATTATCTGTAGTTACATGGAACGGTTATCAATCATTTATTGTTGAAGAAGATAGAAACCAGTTACCTGCAGTTGTATGCAACAGTTACCATCATTGAAGAAGATAGAAACATCTTGCCTACAGTCATATGCACAGTACAAGATAGAAACCAGTTACCAGTAATTATATGGAAGTTGTCAGTCATCCATTGTTGAGAAAAGATAGAATAGAAACCAGTTGCCTGTAGTTATAAGGAACAGTTATCAGTCATCCATTGAGAAACCAGAAACCAGTTACCTGTAGTTATAAGGAACAGTTATCAGTCATCCATTGTTGAAGAAGGTAGAAACCAGTAACCTGTTATTTTAAGGAACAGTTATCAATCATTCATTGTTGAAGAAAATAGAAACCAGTTAGCTGTAGCTACATGAAACAGTTATCAATCACAAACCAGTTACCTGTTGTTACATGAAACAGTTATCAATCATCCAGCGTTGACAAATGATAAAAAAAAAACCCAGTTAACTGTAGTTATAAGCAACAGTCATCAAGTGTTAAAGAAGGGATAAACCAATCACCTGTAGCGTATGGAACGGGTTACCAATCAGCAGTGTGAACCACCTGTGCAGGTGAGGAAGCGGATGATGCTGACCTGGAAGCCCCCAAGATCTATGAGCCCATCCCCTCCTTGGAGGAGCTGGCCACCAAGCTGACCTCATACCAGGAACAGTACAATGAGACTGTGCGTGGAGCCAAGATGGATCTCGTCTTCTTCAAGGTATGCCACTCTTACTTGTCAGGACTTGTGAATAGGCATTGATTGATTTCTCCAGTCCAAACCATAAACCTTCCTCAAGTCTTCTCAGTTGTGTTAACCTCTTCAGAGAGGGGCAAGGCCTAGTCTGAATGAAATATTTGTATTTGTATTCAGTTGCATGATTGGTGAACAGGCATTTATTGATGTCTTTAGTCTGAACTGTCAGTGTTTGCTTCAGTTTGTGTGAAGTGTTGTCTGTGTGTGAGTCTAGGTGCTGGTGTTTGTGTGGCTGAAAGGCAGCGTTCCAGATTTTATGTCACGTGTGAGAGAACTGAAACCAGATTTAGTTAGCAAGATTTACCTGGTTTAAAATTTGCCAGTGTACAAATTTCATTAAATAGGGATCATAATCCTTTCTCATTCAAAAATTTTCTCCTTTATTCTGTGTTCATTCAGACTTTTTCTTCTGCCTGGTTGATAAGAAAACCCTGAATCCAACTGTACAGAGTCTAACAAGTCAGAATAGGATTAAATCAGGTGTGTTCAGCATATGTACCAAATAAAAAAAAAAAAAAAAAAAGGAATGACTCCATGTTGACAGTAGTACTGTGGTGCATGACTGTCTGTGTGTGTTGACCAGGATGCCATGACCAACCTGGTTCGAATCTCCCGCATCATCCGCACTCCCCGCGGTCACGCCCTGTTGGTGGGTGTGGGCGGCTCCGGAAAACAGTCCCTCACACGCCTGTCTTCCTTCATCGCTGGCTACAAGACCTTCCAGATCACACTGTCCAGGTAACCAGGGCCTGTACATGTCAGAGCTGTTTGTGTTTGTCATGCACAGCAATTTCAAAGCTTGTGTTTTGTCATGTACAGTGATTACAAAGCTTGTGTTTTTTGTCATGTACAGTGATTTTAAAGCTTGTGTTTGTCATATACAGGGATTTCAAAGCTTGTATCTTGTTGTGAAAAGTCTTAATTTTGCAGTTCTTTGCATGTCAGAAGAATTATAACCTCAGATGGCAGAATCGATTGTGCATTGTCATGGTAAGACAATCCTGCAGTTCTTTGCATGTCAGAAGAATTATAACCTCAAATGGCAGAATCGATTGTGCGTTGTCATGGTAAGACAATCCTGCAGTTCTTTGCATGTCAGAGGAATTATAACCTCAAATGGCAGAATCGATTGCGCATAATAAGACTTATTTCTGCAGTTCTTCGCATGTTAGAAGATTGTTATAACCTCAAATGGCAGAATTGCTTGTGCATTATCGTGATAAAATGTTTTTCTGCAGTTCTTTGCATGGCAGTAGAATTCTAGCTTCAGACAGCAGAATCGCTTGCGTGTTGTTGGTATGTCTTAATTCTGCAGTTTGCATGTCAGAAGGATTATAGTCTCAAACGGCAGAATAGCTTGTGGTAAGGCTTAATTATGCAGTTCTTTGCATGTCAAAATAATTATAACCTCAAGTGGCAGAATCACTTGTGCATTGTGATAAGACTCAGGCCTGCAGTTCTTTGCATGTCAGTAGAATTATAATCTCAAACAGCAGAATCATGTGTGCGTTGTCATGATAAGCCTTAATTCTGCAGTTCTTTGCATGTCAGAAGAATCATAGCCTCAAACGACTTAATCGCTTGTGGTAAGACTTAATTCTGCAGTTTTTCGCAAGTAAAAAAAATTACAACCTCAAACGGCAGAATCACTCATGCAATGTCGTGATAAGCATTACTTCTGCAGTTCTTTGCATATGAAAAGGATTATAACATCAAATGCCAGATGGTATTAGCGCGATACAAACACATGTGTTGTTTCATCAGCGTGTGCTTGTGTCGTTCAGGTCGTACAACGTGAGCAACCTGCTGGAGGACCTCAAGTTCCTGTACCGCACAGCGGGCCAGCAGGGTCAGGGCATCACTTTCCTCTTCACTGACAACGAGATCAAGGACGAGGCCTTCCTGGAGTACATGAATAACATCCTGTCCTCGGGAGAGGTGAGCTGTGTCTGAGCTGTCCCCTTAGTCTGCATGGTTTGCTCAATTCTCTCTCTCTGGCCCTCACTACAGTGGGTTAGAGTGGCTTTGCACATACAGCATCTGTGAGTCTCTTTGTCTGTGTTTCCCTCCCTCTTGTCGAAGGTTTAGAGTGGACCAGCATATACAGCATCTGTCAGTCTTCCTCTCTCCCTCTCGTCAAACGTTTGGAGTGACTTAGCATATTCAGCATCTGTGAGGTCTTTCTGTCTCTCTCCCACTTGTCAAAGGTTTAGAGTGGCTTAGCACATACATCATCCTCTCTCCTTCTCTTAGAAAGCGCATGCAGCAGCTGTGATTCTTTCTGACTTACTCTCTATTCAAAAGTTTAAGAGTGGCTTAGCACATACAGTAAGCAGTGAGTCTTCCTCTCTCCATGCACACACACACACACACACACACACACACACACACACACACACACACACACACACACACACACACACACACACACACACACCCAACACCCCCCCCCCATACCCCTCCTTTTAAACACACCCGTCAGACAGACCACACCACACCCTCTTCACGCTGTCGACACATGCTGCAGGTGTCGGGCCTGTTTGCGAGAGACGAGATGGACGAGATCCTCCAGGAGCTGATCGCCTCCATGAAGAAGGAGTTCCCCCGCAGACCTCCGTCTAATGAGAACCTGCAGGAGTACTACATGAGCCGTGTGCGCAAAAACCTCCACGTTGTCCTCTGCTTTTCTCCGGTGAGTCGGCCCTAGGAATTTGACCTGACCTCGTAGTTAATCCTTCTGCTCCCAAGTAAACTTACCTCATAGTTAATTTTTTCCACCCAAGATTAATTTGCCACATAGTTAGCTCTTTTCCTCCCAGGTAAATTTGCCTCATAGTTATCCCTGTTCCTCCCGGATAAATTCATTTCATAGTTAGCCCTTTCTCTCACAGGTAAATTACCTTATAGTTAACCTTTTCCATCCCAGGTAACTTTTCCACATAGCCCTTTCCTTCCCAGGTAAATTTACCTCATTCATAGTTAACCCTTTCCCTCCCAGATAACCTATCCTCCCAGTTAGATCTACCTCATAGCTAACCCTTTTCCTCCTGGTATATCTGCTTGTGTAATTTTACATTAGCCTAAGTGAATCAGAGCTGTAGAGGTGGGAATGGTACTGCTTTGTAATACACCCTGTTGTGCCTCGTCGCAGTGCACCTGTTTTGCTGTGCAGATGAGAGAGAAGTTTTAGAACAGGTGGAAATTTCACCTCATTTTAATGCACCAGTTTTGCTGTGCAGATGGGAGTTTGGTTCAGATAACAGGTGGGAATTGTAACTTGTATTGCACCTGTTTTCCTGTGCAGGAGATTAGTTCAGGTGACGGGCGGAAATTTCACTTCATGGTAATGCATCCTGTTGTACCTTGTCATTACACACTTTGTTTTGCCTTGCAGGTGGGAGATTAGTCAATGGAGACAGGTTGGAATTGTACTTGTCATAATTTACCTGATTTGCTGTCCAGCCAGCTGGCCAGTTCTGGTGACTGGCGGGAATTGTACCATGTCATAATGCACCTGTTGTGCCGCGTCGTAACGCATCTGTCTTGCTGTGCAGGTGGGAGAGAAGTTCAGGAACAGGTCGCTCAAGTTCCCCGGCCTGATCTCGGGCTGCACCATGGACTGGTTCCAGCGGTGGCCCAAGGACGCTCTGCAGGCCGTGTCCTCCCACTTCCTGTCCTCATTCGACATCGACTGTCAGCCTGCTGTCAAACAGGCCGTCATTAACACCATGGGCATGTTCCAGGTGTGTGTGTGTGTGTGTGTGTGTGTGTGTGTGTGTAATAAGTGTGTGTGTGTGTGTGAACACTGTCAGAATGTGTTAGGTTATATGCGTGTGTGTGTGTGTGTGTGTGTGTGTGTGAGAGTTTCTCCTTTTTTTGTCTTCTTCTTCATTTGTAGACTGCAACTCCAACATTCACTTGTGTACACAAGTGGGCTTTTATGTGTACAACTGTTTTTACCCCACCATGTAGGCAGCCATACCCTGTTTTCAGGGGTGTGCATGCCAGGTATGATCGTGTTTCCATAACCCCCAAACGCTGACATGGATTACAGGATCTTCTGTTTGCATAATCACATGAAGGGGGTTCAGGCACAAGCAGGTCTGCCCATATGTTGACCTGGGAGATCGGAAAAATCTCCACCCTTTACCCACCAGACACAGTTACCAAGATTCGAACCTGGCACCCTCAGATTGAAAGTCCAGTGCTTTAACCACTTGGCTATTTCACCCATCCTTTTTCTTTTTTCTTTTTTTTTCTTCTAATCAATAGTGAAATGTTTACAAAAAAAAATCCAGTGTTATTTCTCTCGCACAGGACATGGTGGCGGAGACATGCGTGCAGTACTTCCAGCGGTACAGGCGCCAGGCCCACGTGACCCCCAAGTCCTACCTGTCCTTCATCAACGGCTACAAGCAGATCTACAAGGAGAAGCGAGAGGAGATTGGAACTCTGGCCACCAGGATGAACACAGGTCAGGGGGGGGGGGGTCACCTTGGCCTGAAAAGCTTGTCTCTCCCTGCTGCAGAAAGTCTTGTCTGTTGCTTCTATAGTGTGGATTTTTGATCAAGATTAGTTTTACTCTTTCAGGAGGAAGGGGAGGGTACCTGTCTCTGTGTGTAGTGTGTGTGTGTGTGTGTGCGCGTGCGTGCGCGCGCACACAAACTAAACACGAACACAAACACATGCATGCGCTCACACACACACACCTGTGGAGGCAACTGCTGTCCCTGCTATCTGAGCTAGAATTTTATCATAGTGGAGTGTGTCTTGCTCATGCTACACCCCTACTCTCTGGGCCAAGAGGGTTTTAGGACAGTCAGCGTTGGGATGGTTCCCAAAGGCCAGCTTGCCAATGCAATCTTAACTCCTAGTTTGAGAGTCATACTCCTTCACAAAAAAAGACTAAGCTGTAAATGACTTCCCATTGCAATGGAGAAACCATTGATCATACAGCTTTCACTTTGCTTTTGACTGGCTATTATACAGTGTGTTGTTCATGCCGGTGATGGTTGTTGTTGTTGTTGGCTATCATACAGTGTGTTGTTCATGCCGGTGGTGGTTGTTGTTGTTGGCTGTCATACAGTGTGTTGTTCACGCCGGTGGTTGTTGTTGTTGGCTGTCATACAGTGTGTTGTTCACACCGGTGGTGGTTGTTGTTGTTGGCTATCATACAGTGTGTTGTTCATGCCGGTGGTTGTTGTTGTTGTTGGCTATCATACAGTGTGTTGTTCATGCCGGTGGTTGTTGTTGTTGTTGGCTGTCATACAGTGTGTTGTTCATGCCGGTGGTGGTTGTTGTTGACTGGCTATCATACAGTGTGTTGTTCATGCCGGTGATTGTTGTTGTTGTTGGTTGTCATACAGTGTGTTGTTCACACCGGTGATTGTTGTTGTTGTTGGCTGTCATACAGTGTGTTGTTCACACCGGTGATTGTTGTTGTTGTTGGCTGTCATACAGTGTGTTGTTCACACCGGTGGTGGTTGTTGTTGTTGTTGGCTATCATACAGTGTGTTGTTCACGCCGGTGGTTGTTGTTGTTGTTGTTGGTTATCATACAGTGTGTTGTTCACGCCGGCGATTGTTGTTTTTGTTGGCTATCATATAGTGTGTTGTTCATGCCAGTTGTTGTTGTTGTCTGGCTATCATACAGTGTGTTGTTCATGCCGGTGGTTGTTGCTGTTGGTGAGCAGGTCTGGAGAAGCTGATTGAGGCCTCAGAGTCTGTGAATGAGCTGAGCAAGGAGCTGGCCGTGAAGGAGAAGGAGCTGGCTGTGGCCTCCAAGAAGGCAGACCTGGTACTGGCTGACGTGACAGTCAAGGCCCAGGCTGCTGAGAAGGTCAAGGCCCAGGTGCAGACCGTGAAGGACAAGGCTCAGGCCATTGTGGACGGCATTTCGGTGAGTGGGGAACCACCAGTTTGTTCTTGTTGTTGATGTTGTTATCATTGCAGGTATAGACTTGTTGATGTTGTTTTCATTGCAGGTATAGACTCGTTGTTGATGTTGTTATCATTGCAGGTAGGGACTCGTTGTTGATGTTGTTATCATTGCAGGTATAGACTCGTTGTTTATGTTGTTATCATTGCAGGTGGGGACTCGTTGTTGATGTTGTTATCTTTGCAGGTGGGGACTTGTTGTTCATGTTGTTATCATTGCAGGTGGGGACTCGTTGTTGATGTTGTTATCATTGCAGGTAGGGAGTCATTTATGTTGTTATCATTGCAGGTAGGGACTCATTGTTGATGTTGTTATCATTGCAGGTAGGGAGTCATTTATGTTGTTATCATTGCAGGTGGGGACTCGTTGATGTTGTTATCATTGCAGGTAGGACTCATTTATGTTATTATCATTGCAGGTGGGGACTCGTTGTTGATGTTGTTATCATTGCAGGTAGGGAGTCATTTATGTTGTTATCATTGCAGGTAGGGACTCGTTGTTGATGTTGTTATCATTGCAGGTAGGGAGTCATTTATGTTGTTATCATTGCAGGTGGGGACTCGTTGATGTTGTTATCATTACAGGTACGGACTCGTTCTCGATGTTGCTGTCATTATAATAATAATATAATGATAATAATAATAAATGAATAACTGGACATTTATCAGCGCTTTCCTCATTGCACAAAGCGCTTTACAATCCACACACACACACGCATACGAAACAGACTCAGTCCTCAGCTCATTATCATGCACAATAAACATATATATGCGCATACAAACTTGTATATACAATACAAACATGCATACATACATACATGCACACATTCGACGCACACATAATACACCGTTACATTCATAAAAGTGACAGACTGGAATGCTAAGCAACGCCTAATTTTATTATTATTTTTTTATCCTTGAGTAATTAAGTTTTTG
>NC_134898.1:35414935-35482435 GCF_041734735.1 Babylonia areolata
GTGATGATGATAATACTACTACTTACAGCTGCTGCTGCTGTTGTTCTTTCTCTCTTTCTGTTACACGACCAACATCGACTTGCCGATGATTCTGTCGTGGTTGATGCATGCTGGGTATTTTCATGTCTCCATAACCCACTGAACACTGATATGGATTACAGGATCTTTAACGTGTGTATTTGATTTTCTGTGTGCATATACACACAAAGGGGGTTCAGGCACTAGCAGGTCTGCACATATGTTGACCTGGGAGATCGGAAAAATCTCCACCGTTTACCCACCTGGCCACGTTACCGAGATTCGAACCCGGGACCCTCAAACTTTTTAACTACTACTTCTACTACTACTACTGATACTACTACTAACGATGATGATGACGATGATGCAATGATAATGATACTACTAATTATATTGTTACTTCTCCTACTATGACTACAACTACTGAATACTTATGTGTAGCATTCTATCCACATAACTGCTCCAGATGCATGATGTTTTACATATTACTTCACATCAAAGTTACATATACAGCTTTATACAATCATATATGAAGAGCCAGAGTGTACAAAAGAATTGCCATGTCTTTGTGATATCATGGCAGCTTCATGGAAAGTGTCGGTATCATACAATATCATTTATCTAGGCAAATGAATGGAAAAGTGCAAATGTATTTATGTCTTAGGTGCATGTGTACTGTTTCACAGATCACTTCACTGAACCACAAGTACTTCCGAACCCACATGGAGGACGCTCTGTCACTTGGGCGACCGTTGCTGATTGAGGATGTAGGGGAGGAGCTTGATCCTGCTCTGGACAATGTTCTGGAGAAAAACTTCATCAAGTCTGGTTCCACCTTCAAGGTATGCCTTCTGATGATCTATTTTGCTGGTTTCTTTCCTTATTTACTTGTCAGTGGAATGATTTGTAAAGGTCTCTCTGTATGTTGTATGAAAACCTGTAGTTGTCTTGCCACTTTTTTTATGTACCCATTGTATTGTAAAAACAAAAAAGTGAATTTTGTCGTGGTACTGTTTAGCTGACATATGGAAATTGGAGAAAAATAGTGACATTAGAAAATAGTTTTTGTTGTTGTTTTTTTTTGTCATATTTTACTTTTTTTGGCAGGATAAACCCCTGGCAACGATGAATTATTATAACATTATCTATGCCTGATTGATTGTATTATTACCCATTTTAAATGAAAACAAACTTTGCGGCAAAGGGAAAAAAATGAATTCAAGTAACAGATCAACATTTGAAAGTTGGAGACAAGGAGTGTGATGTAATGTATTGGTTGACAGGGAGTGTGACGTGTCGTGTTGGTTGACAGGTGAAAGTGGGAGACAAGGAGTGTGACATGATGTGTTGGTTGACAGGTGAAAGTAGGAGACAAGGAGTGTGACGTGTTGTGTTGGTTGACAGGTGAAAGTGGGAGGCAAGGAGTGTGACGTGTTGTGTTGGTTGACAGGTGAAAGTGGGAGACAAGGAGTGTGACATGATGTGTTGGTTGACAGGTGAAAGTAGGAGACAAGGAGTGTGACGTGTTGTGTTGGTTGACAGGTGAAAGTGGGAGGCAAGGAGTGTGATGTGTCGTGTTGGTTGACAGGTGAAAGTGGGAGGCAAGGAGTATGACATGTCATGTTGGTTAACAGGTGAAAGTGGGAGACAAGGAGTGTGACGTGTCGTGTTGGTTGACAGGTGAAAGTGGGAGGCAAGGAGTATGACATGTCATGTTGGTTGACAGGTGAAAGTGGGAGACAAGGAGTGTGACGTGTCGTGTTGGTTGACAGGTGAAAGTGGGAGACAAGGAGTGTGACGTGTCATGTTGGTTGACAGGTGAAAGTGGGAGACAAGGAGTGTGACGTGTTGTGTTGGTTGACAGGTGAAAGTGGGAGACAAGGGGTGTGACGTGTCATGTTGGTTGACAGGTGAAAGTGGGAGACAAGGAGTGTGACGTGTCATGTTGGTTGACAGGTGAAAGTGGGAGACAAGGAGTGTGACGTGTTGTGTTGGTTGACAGGTGAAAGTGGGAGACAAGGGGTGTGACGTGTTGTGTTGGTTGACAGGTGAAAGTGGGAGACAAGGAGTGTGACGTGTCGTGTTGGTTGACAGGTGAAAGTGGGAGACAAGGAGTGTGATGTGTTGTGTTGGTTGACAGGTGAAAGTGGGAGACAAGGAGTGTGACGTGTCGTGTTGGTTGACAGGTGAAAGTGGGAGGCAAGGAGTATGACATGTCATGTTGGTTAACAGGTGAAAGTGGGAGACAAGGAGTGTGACGTGTCATGTTGGTTGACAAGTGTAAGTGGGAGACAAGGAGTGTGACATGATGTGTTGGTTGACAGGTGAAAGTGGGAGATGAGGAATGTGACGTGATGTATTGGTTGACAGGTGAAAGTGGGAGGCAAGGAGTATGACATGTCATGTTGGTTAACAGGTGAAAGTGGGAGACAAGGAGTGTGACGTGTCATGTTGGTTGACAGGTGAAAGTGGGAGGCAAGGAGTATGACATGTCATGTTGGTTGACAGGTGAAAGTGGGAGACAAGGAGTGTGACGTGTCGTGTTGGTTGACAGGTGAAAGTGGGAGGCAAGGAGTATGACATGTCATGTTGGTTGACAGGTGAAAGTGGGAGACAAGGAGTGTGACATGTCATGTTGGTTGACAGGTGAAAGTGGGAGACAAGGGGTGTGACATGATGTGTTGGTTGACAGGTGAAAGTAGGAGACAAGGAGTGTGACGTGTTGTGTTGGTTGACAGGTGAAAGTGGGAGGCAAGGAGTGTGATGTGTCGTGTTGGTTGACAGGTGAAAGTGGGAGGCAAGGAGTATGACGTCATGTTGGTTGACAGGTGAAAGTGGGAGACAAGGAGTGTGACGTGTTGTGTTGGTTGACAGGTGAAAGTGGGAGGCAAGGAGTATGACATGTCATGTTGGTTAACAGGTGAAAGTGGGAGACAAGGAGTGTGACGTGTCATGTTGGTTGACAAGTGTAAGTGGGAGACAAGGAGTGTGACATGATGTGTTGGTTGACAGGTGAAAGTGGGAGATGAGGAATGTGACGTGATGTATTGGTTGACAGGTGAAAGTGGGAGGCAAGGAGTATGACGTGTCATGTTGGTTGACAGGTGAAAGTAGGAGACAAGGAGTGTTATGTGTCATGTTGGTTGACAGGTGAAAGTAGGAGACAAGGAGTGTGACGTGTCATGTTGGTTGACAGGTGAAAGTAGGAGACAAGGAGTGTTATGTGTCATGTTGGTTGACAGGTGAAAGTGGGAGACAAGGAGTGTTATGTGTCATGTTGGTTGACAGGTGAAAGTGGGAGACAAGGAGTGTTATGTGTCATGTTGGTTGACAGGTGAAAGTGGGAGACAAGGAGTGTGACGTGTCATGTTGGTTGACAGGTGAAAGTGGGAGACAAGGAGTGTGACATGATGTGTTGGTTGACGGGTGAAAATGGGAGATGAGGAATGTGACGTGATGTATTGGTTGACAGGTGAAAGTGGGAGACAAGGAGTGTGACGTGTCGTGTTGGTTGACAGGTGAAAGTGGGAGACAAGGAGTGTGATGTGTTGTGTTGGTTGACAGGTGAAAGTGGGAGACAAGGAGTGTGACATGATGTGTTGGTTGACAGGTGAAAGTGGGAGATGAGGAATGTGACGTGATGTATTGGTTGACAGGTGAAAGTGGGAGACAAGGAGTGTGACATGATGTGTTGGTTGACAGGTGAAAGTGGGAGACAAGGAGTGTGACGTGTCATGTTGGTTGACAGGTGAAAGTGGGAGACAAGGAGTGTGATGTGATGTCTGGCTTCCGCCTGTACATCACCACCAAGCTGGGTAACCCCGCCTACACCCCTGAGGTGTCTGCCCGCACCTCCATCATCGACTTCACCGTCACCATGAAGGGGCTGGAGGACCAGCTGCTGGGAATTGTCATCCTCACAGAGAAACAGGTCCGTTTCCTCTCTCTGCCCTCCCTCCCTCTCTGCCCTCTCTTTCTGTGTACTCTTCATCTCTTTCTCTCTCTCCTTCTGTTTGTCTCTGCCCCCTTCTCTATCTCTCTCTACCGTTCCTCTCTCTCCCTCTCTGCTCTCTCTTTCTCTGCCCTCCTTCCCTCTCTGCTCTCTCTGTGTCTGCCCTCCATCACTGTCTCTCTGTGCCCTCTCTCTGCACTCTCCCTCTCTCTCTCTCTGCCCTCTCATTCTCTCTCTTTGTTCTCTCCCCCTCTCTCTGTCTGCCCTCCCTTTCTCTCTGCAACGCAACACAATGCAACACAACGTAACACACCACAACACAACACTACCAATAGTGGTTGTCAGTCAGTCTCAGTGAAGATGTGACTGTGTGGCCCTCCATGCACACAGGAGTGGGTCTAAAGGCCAAGTCTGCATTTGTAGAGTTCTGAGTACGCGGGGGACACGCTGGAAGTATGCACTTGTCATGTATTATTCTTACAGTACAACACAATTCAGTACAACGCAATACAACATAACACAATACAATACTATGCAATATTACACAATGCAATGCAATAAAATACAACATAACAACACAGTACAATAAAATACAACATAACACAATACAATACAGTACAATAAAATACAGCACAATACAATACAGTAAATGAAATAGAACATAATACAATACAATACAACATAACACAATACAACACAACACAATGCATTACAACACAACACAATACGATGCAATACAATCCAATACAATACAGTACAACACAACACAATACAGTACAACATGACACAATACAATACAGTATGATGCAATACAGTACAATACAATGCAATAAAATACAACACAACACATCGCATCACATCACGACACAAACACAACACCATCACAAACACAAACACAACACAACACAAACACATCACAACACATCAAATCACATCACGTCAAATCACATCACACCAAACCACATCACAATTCCAACCCCAGGAGCTGGAGGCAGAGCGCACCAACCTGCTGGAGGAGGTGACCAGCAACAAGCGGAAGATGAAGGAGCTGGAAGACAACCTGCTGTACCGCCTCACCTCCACCCAGGGCTCCCTGGTGGAGGACGAGTCCCTCATCGAGGTGCTCAAGATCACCAAGACCACCGCAGAAGAGGTCAGCGAGAAGCTGGTCATCGCCGCAGAGACCGAGGTCAAGATCAACACCGCCCGTGAGGAGTTCAGACCAGGTATGCAGCAGTCTTTTGCCATCTGATATTAGAAGTGGGGTTTGTTGTTGTTGTTGTTTTAAGGATTTATCAGGCAGGGGCTGTCTTGTTTAATAAAATTCCACCGCTCACTGTCCATGGATCTGATAGGTTGTTTACATACATGAGGTTGATGGAGCTTAGATGTGATACAGTACTATACAACATAATACAACATATCACAATACATTACGATTCAGTTCAGTTCAATTCATGAAATACAGTGCAGTGCAACACAACACACTGCACAATACAGTACGCAGCACAACACAGTACAGCTCACAACGCAATGCACAATACAACACAACACGATATCACTTCACTAGTAAAATCCCTCACAGCCAACCCTACCCTTGCATTTGCTCTGAGGGTCTATTTTAAATTATGAAAAAAAATCCAGACCACACCAAAAAACAAACACTGGCTACTGCCTGGTGAACTAGAATAGAATAGAATATGTCTTCATTACAAAGTGTACCAGGGTCACAAGGAATATTGAGGGAAGGGGGCGGGGGGGTAATAGTACATAAAAAGGTACAAACATAAATCGAAAATCACAATCAAACACAGATACAGTAGAATGCACTTCTAAGCTGAAGGGTGTTGCTAGTACATAAAAAGGTACAAACATATATCGAAAATCACATGCAAACACAGATACAGTAGAATGCACTTCTATGCTGAAGGGTGTTGCTAGCACATAAAAAGGTACAAACATATATCGAAAATCACATGCAAACACAGATACAGTAGAATGCACTTCTATGCTGAAGGGTGTTGCTAGCACATAAAAAGGTACAAACAGAAATAAAAAATCACATGCAAACACAGATACAGTAGAATGCACTTCTAAACTGAAGGGTGTTGCTAGTACATAAAAAGGTATAAACAGAAATCGAAAATCACAATCAAACACAGATACAGTAGAATGCACTTCTAAGCTGAAGGGTGTTGCTAGTACATAAAAAGGTACAAACAGAAATCGAAAATCACACGCAAACACAGATTCAGTAGAATGCACTTCTAAGCTGAAGGGTGTTGCTAGTACATAAAAAGGTACAAACAGAAATAAAAAAATCACATGCAAACACAGATACAGTAGAATGCACTTCTAAGCTGAAGGGTGTTGCTAGTACATAAAAAGGTACAAACAGAAATAAAAAAATCACACGCAAACACAGATACAGTAGAATGCACTTCTATGCTGAAGGGTGTTGCTAGCACATAAAAAGGTACAAACATATATCGAAAATCACATGCAAACACAGATACAGTAGAATGCACTTCTATGCTGAAGGGTGTTGCTAGCACATAAAAAGGTACAAACAGAAATCAAAAATCACACGCAAACACAGATACAGTAGAATGCACTTCAAAGCCGAAGGGTGTTGCTAGTACATAAAAAGGTACAAACATAATCGAAAATCACACACAAACACAGATACAGTAGAATGCACTTCTAAGCCGAAGAGTGTTTGCTTCTTGGCTTTTCTCAGTGGCGCTGCGGGGCAGTATCCTGTACTTCGTGATCGTGGAGATGAGCATGGTGAACGTCATGTACCAGACCTCCCTCAAGCAGTTCCTGGAGCTCTTTGACCTCTCCATGGCCCGCTCCCAGAAGTCGCCCATCACCAGCAAGCGCATCAACAACATCATCGACTACCTGACCCTGTCCGTCTTCCAGTACACGGCCCGCGGCCTGTACGAGATGGACAAGTTCCTCTTCACCATCCTGATGACGCTCAAGATTGAGATGACAGCTGGCAGAGTGCGTGGCGAGGAGTTCAGTGTCTTTATCAAGGGTGAGCTAGCGTTGTTTGTTGAAGCCATGCAGCTGACCTGTTTTTTTTAACATGAAACAAAACTAATTTTATTTGCACGAGGGTAGTGGGGTAAGTATATCTGCTTTTTTTTTTTTTTCAACTTGTTTTATTCAATATGATGGTATAGTAAGCAACCACATTCAATTGCCTGTTTTCTGATACTTTACAAGAAGAAAAAAAACATATAGGGGATTTTTTACATACGGTCCTCAATCTGGACGCTTTGTGCATGTTTGATAGGTAAACAAGAACCCAGTAAATGATTTGTCACCTTGCAAAAAACAACAAAAAAACCCAGCTTATTGTTACCATGTCTGTGTACATTTATGTAGCTGTTGCCATGACTGTGTTAATTTACGTGGCCAACTGTTATCATCAATGTGTACGTTTACACAGCTATTCCCATGTCTGTACATTTACATAGCTGACTGTTGCTTTGACAGTGTACATTGAGATAGCTGACAGTTGCCATGACAACATACATTGAAAAAGCTGACTGTTATGGTGACAATATACATTGACATAGCTGACTGTTACCGTGACAAGATACATTGAGATAACTGACTGTTGCTATGATGGGGTGACTGACACTGTGTACATTGACATAGCTAACTTTTTGCTGTGAATGTGTACATTTACATAGCTATTGTTACCATGACTATGTACATTGACATAGCTGACTATTGCCATGATAGGGTGACTGATTCTGTATACATTGACATAGCTGACTGTTGCTGTGAATGTGTACATTGGTACTGCAGACTGTTGCTGTGGCAGTATACATAGACATGGCTGACTGTTACCGTGACAATATACATTGACGTAGCTGACTGTTACTGTGTCATTGCACATAGACATAACCGACTGTTGCCATGATAAGGTGATGGACACTGTACATTGATAAAGCTGACTGTTGGTGTGACTGTGTACATTGTGTGACTGTGGTGCATTGTGTGATGGGTGCATTGTGTGACTGTGTGGTGCATTGTGTGACGGTGTGCAATGTGTGACTGTGTGGTGCAATGTGTGACTGTGGGGTGCATTGTGTGACTGTGTGGTGCATTATGTGACTATATGCAATGTGTGACTGTGTGGTGCATTGTGTGACTGTGTGGTGCTTTGTGTGACTGTGTGGTGCCTTGTGTGACTGTGTGGTGCACTGTGTAACTGTGGTGCACTGTGTGACTGTGTGGTGCATTATGTGACTATATGCAATGTGTGACTGTGTGGTGCATTGTGTGACTATGTGCAATGTGTGACTGTGTGGTGCACTGTGTGACTGTGTGGTGCGTTGTGTGACTGTGTGGTGCATTATGTGACTATGTGCAATGTATGACTGTGTGGTGCAATGTGTGACTGTGTGGTGCATTATGGGACTATGTGCAATGTATGACTGTGTGGTGCAATGTGTGACTGTGTGGTGCGTTGTGTGATGGTGTGCAATGTGTGACTGTGTGGTGCAATGTGTGATTGTGTGGTGCACTGTGTGACGGGTGCATTGTGTGGCTGTGTGGTGCATTGTGTGACTGTGTACATTGTGTGACTGTGTGGTGCACTGTGTGACTGTGTGGTGCGTTGTGTGACGGTGTGCAATGTGTGATGGTGTGCATTGTGTGACTGTGTGGTGCATTGTGTGACTGTGTGGTGCACTGTGTGACGGGTGCATTGTGTGGCTGTGTGGTGCATTGTGTGAATGTGTACATTGTGTGACTGTGTGGTGCACTGTGTGACTGTGTGGTGCGTTGTGTGATGGTGTGCAGTATGTGATGGTGTGCAATGTGTGACTGTGTGGTGTGTTGTGTGATGGGTGCATTGTGTGACTGTGTGGTGCATTGTGTGACGGTGTGCATTGTGTGACTGTGTGGTGCATTGTGTGACTGTGTGGTGCATTGTGTGATGGGTGCATTGTGTGACTGTGTGGTGCATTGTGTGACGGGTGCATTGTGTGACTGTGTGGTGCATTGTGTGACTGTGTGGTGCATTGTGTGACGGGTGCATTGTGTGACTGTGTGGTGCATTGTGTGACTGTGTACATTGTGTGACTGTGTGGTGCATTATGTGACGGGTGCATTGTGTGACTGTGTGGTGCATTGTGTGACTGTGTGGTGCACTGTGTGATGGGTGCATTGTGTGACTGTGTGGTGCATTGTGTGACTGTGTACATTGTGTGACTGTGTGGTGCATTGTGTGACTGTGTGGTGCGTTGTGTGATGGTGTGCAATGTGTGACGGTGTGCAATGTGTGACTGTGTGGTGCGTTGTGTGATGGGTGCATTGTGTGACTGTGTGGTGCATTGTGTGATGGTGTGCATTGTGTGACTGTCAGGCGGGGCGGCCCTGGACCTGAACGCGGTGGAACCCAAGCCGAAGAAGTGGATCACGGACATGACCTGGCTCAACCTGGTGGAGCTCAGCAAGCTGCCCCAGTTCTCTCAGATCCTCTCACAGGTGGCCCGCAACGACAAGGTCAGTCAGCCCCTTGTCCACCCTTTGTTGCGTTGCTAACCCAGTTGACATTGCATGAACAGAAATAAGGGCTTATCCCCACTACGGCTTGAAGCCTGGTGGGTAGACAATGTCCGCGGCAAAAGCAGTGTGCTGTGAAGTAACCTGCAGTCAGCTACAGGATGAAAGGGTTTGGGGTTTAACGACCC
The DNA here is from genome assembly GCF_041734735.1 of Babylonia areolata. Lineage (NCBI taxonomy): Eukaryota > Metazoa > Mollusca > Gastropoda > Neogastropoda > Buccinidae > Babylonia > Babylonia areolata. Next base: position 35,424,626 of record NC_134898.1, read on the forward strand.
ATTGGCTGATGCCCTTAAGGTCAGGCTGTTCAGGGCTGAGGTTCAGTCCATCTGTTTATATGTCAGTGGGTGGGGCCTGTTTGTGGGTGGGGCCTTTTCGTGGTAAAGTTCAGGAGAGCTCATTTTGTGTTTGAAGTGTGGACTGAACTTTTTATTCATGTATTTCTGTTTATGTTGTTGTGTTTTATCAGGTGATGGTGGCATCAATCATTGTTCTGGTGGTGTTGTGATTGTTTCACATCTTGAACATGCCAGTGGCAAAATTGCGTTCATGATGATGCAGGAGTGGATTGGTGACAGAGTGGTAATGCATCCACATGGGAAGCAAGAGAATCTGAGTGCTTTACTCACTAGTATTTTCTCCCCTTCAACTAGACCTTGAACGGTGGTCTGGACCCTAGTCATTCAGATGATGAATTGAGGTCCCTTGTGCAGTGTGCACTTTGTACACATAAAGAAAACCCTATAGCAACAAAAAGGTTGCCTTTTGCTAAAATCTGTAGAAAATTCCACTTTGATAGGAAAGCAACTACACTTGTAGGCAGAAAAAAAGGAAAACAAAAAGAAATGAAAGGTTGGTGTTGCATTGTAGCGACATGCTCTCTCTCGGAGGAGCAGCCAGAATATCACACCACAGAAACATGTTGTGACAAAATATGATACAGTACAATATAATTTGATAATGATGATGATGAATTGATTTTACTCTGTTGTGACTGAACGTAAAACAAAACAATGCAGTATGATGGTAATGATGATGAAATCATTTCAAGCATAGAAGGTGTGGTTTATGAATTCCTCAGGCATGGAAGGTGTGGTTTGATGATGGTAATGAAATCATTTCAGGTGTGGTATGACGGTGGTTATGAAATCATTTCAGGTGTGGTATGACGATGGTTATGAAATCATTTCAGGTGTGGTATGACGATGGTTATGAAATCATTTCAGGTGTGGTATGACGATGGTTATGAAATCATTTCAGGTGTGGTATGACGATGGTTATGAAATCATTTCAGTCATGGAAGGTGTGGTTTTACAAAGGTAATGAAATCATTTCAGGTGTGGTATGACGAAGGTAATGATATCATTTCAGGTGTGGTATGACAATGGTTATGAAATCATTTCAGGCATGGAAGGTGTGGTTTGATGATGGTTATGAAATCATTTCAGGTGTGGTATGACGATGGTTATGAAATCATTTCAGGGGTTATGAAATCATTTCAGGTGTGGTATGACGGTGGTTATGAAATCATTTCAGGTGTGGTATGACGATGGTTATGAAATCATTTCAGGTGTGGTATGACGATGGTTATGAAATCATTTCAGTCATGGAAGGTGTGGTTTTACAAAGGTAATGAAATCATTTCAGGTGTGGTATGATGAAGGTAATGATATCATTTCAGGCCTGGAAGGTGTGGTTTGATGAGGATGCCCCTGAGGAATGCCCAGTGCCGGACGGCTATGCCACCACCCTGGACACCTTCCGCAAACTGCTGCTGATCCGATCCTGGTGCCCCGACCGCACCATCCCCATGGCCAAGGTCTACGTGGCTGAGGCGATGGGAGCTGCTGTGAGTCACTGATAAATCATGTTTGCCCTGTCACACACTCTGGTGATTGTGAGCCCCTCCTGTTCCAGTCGATAACGGCACCTGTTGGGGTGAAGGTGGAGATCTTTCTGATCTCCCAGGTCAACATATGTGCAGACCTGCTTGTGCCTGAAACCCCCTCCGTATGTCTGTGCATTCAGAAGATCAAATGTGCACGTTAAAGATCCTGTTATCCATGTCAGCATTCGGTGGTTTATGATAACAAGAATGTACCTGCATGCACACCCCTGTAAAATGTTACATGTCTGTCTGAGTGTGTATGTGTGTGCATGCCTGAAATCTGATTGAATGACACAGGAAATGAATGATCAGCTCCCAATGGCAGCCGTTAGTCGGCTCTACCCAGGTAGGCAGCCTGTTGTGCAAATAACCACATGTTTGTAAAGCGCTTTGAGCTTGGTCTCTGACTTTGGATAGGTGTTAGAAAGTATCTGTTTTATTCATTCATTCATTCCTTAAGTTTTGTTTTTTTTGTTTTTTTTTTGTGTGTGTTAATATTCATTTTTTAAAAATTGTAACAGCATGGCCCAGTTTCATGGGCTGGATTGTTGCCCTTTGTTCTGCCTTCAGAATCAGAATCAGAATAACTTGATTATCTCAGTTGGAGAAGTTAAGGGAAGATAAGTTTGGGATACATACAGATAACAAGCAGAACAGTAACCTTTATGTTTGTGATAATGATAGCGCATTGATACTTACCACTTCCCAGCTTGTCAAAGCACTGTGCGATGACATGTCAGTGTGACACGAAGCACACAAGAAACATGCACACACTGTCTTACACCAAAAGGTGTTTCCAACAACGGGGGCTGGCCATTGCTACCTGAGCTTTACCTGACAGCAGAGCATTGACCTGTGTGGCTTGTGAGAGCTCCTTCCAATGCAAAAACAAACAAAAACAACACCACAAAAAACAGCACTGAACTAAGGCAGTGGAAATGCTTGTCTTTTTTATTTATTTATTTATTTATTTATTTTTGAAAGATGGCTCTTACTGTTCAGCAAACAAGAGTTCAAGTGGCCGGTTCTTCTTTTGACTGTATGCTGCATGTTCTGTGACAATGCAAACTTTAAGGCTGCTGCATCAATGTAATTCTGCTATCTCTTCCTCTTGACTTGACTTTTCTGCGTTCTCTGAATTTTTTTTATACATCTCAGAAAATAATCAGTGTATGTGTGGGTGTGTGTGTGTATGTTTGTGGGTGTGTGTGTGTGTGGGGGGGGGAGTGTGTAAATGTGTGTATGATTTGTGTGTGTGTGGGTATGTATGTGGGTGTAAATGTGTGTATGATTTGTGTGTGTGTATGTGTGTGTGTGCACATGTGTATGCATATGTGTCTGTGCACGCGCATGTGTGACAGTTTGCGGAAGGAGTGATCCTGAACTTGGAGTCCATGTGGATGGAGTCGACGGCTCGATCCCCTCTGGTTGGCTTCCTGTCCATGGGATCTGACCCCACGGAGAACATTGAGCGACTGGCCAAGCAGAAAGGATACAGTAAGTCTTCTGACCAGTTTTTCCTTTTGTTTTCTACAGGTCTAGTGGACTGGCCGGGCACACACAGGAGGATAGTGAAGTATTACTGTCTGCTCATGTGTCGTTGGAGCACACACACACGTACATGCACACACACATACACACACACACATACACACACTACACAGACATACAGACACACAGATACACACTCACACACACACACACACACACACACACATACACACACACACATACACACACTACACAGACATACAGACACACAGATACACACTCACACACACACACACACACACATACACACACACACACACACACACACACACACACGCACACACTCTCATTCAGTAACATTACCTTACTCTAACTACTACTACTACTGCAACTGCTACATTCATTCCTGTACTCAGTCCTATAAAAGACCCCCCTTTAATGTATCGTATGTGATGTGCTGTGGTACAGTGATTGGAGCCATCTCCATGGGCCAGGGGCAGGACGTTCATGCCCGACGCCTGCTGTCAGTGTCCATGGCGGAGGGCCGCTGGGTGCTGCTGCAGAACTGCCACCTGGGGCTGGACTTCATGGATGAGCTGCTGGACACTGTGAGTGGGAGGAGCTGAATGAATCAAAGCCTGATGCTCTGCAGATGGTTTACATAGGGCATGTGAACATTTCCACACTTCAGTCGCACGTACACGGCGGTGCCACCCACACATGCCACAAACACACATAGACAGAAACAACAAGAAACAATTGAATGTCTGCAGAACAGACAGCACACACACACACACGCAACTCATACACCACAACCTGTTTATTAGAGGATGGGGAGGGGAGATAGTGGTTAAGAAGACAATGGTGTGTGTGTGTGTGTTTGCATGTGTGTGTGTGTGTGTGTGTGTGTTTTCATGCATGTGTGTGTGTGTATGTGTGTGTGTATTTGCATGTGTGTGTGCGTATGTGCATGCTTAGGAGTTAAACAAGTTCTGTTCCATATGTGTATGTGTATGTGCAGGTGTTGACCACGGAAACAGTGAACGAGGGATTCCGCCTGTGGCTGACTACTGAGCCCCACCCCAAGTTCCCCATCAACCTGCTGCAGTCATCCATCAAGTTCACCAACGAGCCCCCTATGGGTGTCAAGGCCGGCCTCAAACGTACCTATGGTGGCATCACACAGGTAGGTCCTCACTGGTTGTAGTGGTTTTGTCCTGTCCTTAACTGTGGAGTATGGCCAGCACAAGAATTGCATCACCCTGTAAGGATAGCTTTGGCTCCACAGGTCAAGGAATATAGACTACCGTCGCTAGCCACCACGGTAGCACCACTCTCTTTGTCTCTGCTCATTCCTTGCATGCAGTGACGCTCACTTGTCTCTTTGTGTAGACCTCTGTGTTATTTACCTGCTTATTTCTGCATTGTGGGTCCATGGGTAATTGAGTGAATGTGAATGAAAAATGTGTAAAAGCAGGTCTGTCTGCTTGTGTGACTAAAACTTTTGTGTGTGTGTGTGTATGTGTGTGTGTGTGTGTGTGTGTACAGGGACAACTGGAGTACAGCAACATGCTTAATCACTGATGGTGTGTGTGTGTGTGTGTGTGTGTGTGTGTGTGCAGGAACAACTGGAGTACAGCAACATGCCCATGTGGAAGCCAATGCTGTACAGCGTGGCCTTCCTGCACACCACCGTTCAGGAGCGCCGCAAGTTCGGCCCCATCGGCTGGAACATCCCCTACGAGTTCAACCAGGGAGACTTCAACGCCACTGTCCAGTTCATCCAGAACCACCTGGACGATGTTGATCCCAAACGAGTCAGTTCCTTTTTTTATTTATTCATTTTATTTTATACCTGTTTATTTTATTATACGAGATCTTCCCCAAACGAGTCAGTTCCTTTATTTTATTATTATTATTATTATTTTATTTTATTTTTTTATTACCTGTTTATTTTATCATATCTTCCCCAAAACGAGTCAGTTCCTTTTTTTTTCTATTTATTACCTGTTTATTTGATCATGTCTTCCCCAAACGAGTCAGTTCCTTTTTTTTAATTTACTTTTCTATTTATTACCTGTTTATTTTATCATATCTTCCTCAAACGAGTCAGTTCCTTTTTTTTTCTATTTATTACCTGTTTATTGACTCACTTGTGTAACAAAGTGAGTCTATGTTTTAAACCGGTGTTCGGTTGTCTGTGTGTGTGTGTCCGTGTGTCTGTGTGTCCGTGGTAAACTTTAACATTGACATTTTCTCTGCAAATACTTTGTCAGTTGACACCAAATTAGGCATACAAATAGGAAAAATTCAGTTCTTTCCAGTCATCTTGTTAAAAACAATATTGCACCTCTGGGATGGGCACAAAAAAATTAAAAAAAGAAGCCTAATTATATGCAAACTGCATTTACTATTATATTTATATTTTTTGTATCTCTAAACTTGGCACTTTGATCTGATATTCTGACCCAACAACAAGAGCAGTCATTATTATCATTTTTTGTTCAAACGGGAACTTCTTTTGCTAAGCATGGAATTTTTATTTATTTTGCAAACGTTTGGTGCAGATAGTAAAAAAGGGGAATTACTCTGTAATTAATGCAAGGGGACTTAATATATCACAAGTGAGTCTTGAAGGCCTTGCCTCTCTTGTTTTATCATATCTTCCCCAAAACGAGTCAGTTCCTTTTTTTTTCTATTTATTACCTGTTTATTTGATCATGTCTTCCCCAAACGAGTCAGTTCCTTTTTTTTAATTTACTTTTCTATTTATTACCTGTTTATTTTTATCATATCTTCCCCGAACGGGTCAGTTACTGTCTTCTATGTACTGTATCTTTTTCTTGCTCATTTGTGTGGGTTTTTTTGTTGTTTTTTTTGTTTTTTTTCAAATAGGTTGATTTCTTGTTGTGTTGCTGTACATGATGAGAAATTTTACTTCCTGTGATATCTTAGTTCTGTCTCTGTTCTCCATCTTTTCCTCTGTTATTGTTCTGAAAATGGTTGATGGAACATGTTTTTATTGACACAACCTGATTTCATTGTCTTCCTTATGAAAATTAGAGGTCTTTTTAAGATTTTATTATATGAGTGATGAGAATGTTCTTTTCTGTTTTATGGCAGATGAAAGTCTGCATTTCATTCATGGCCATGTATGTTTCGGTGACTTAGCTGTTGATGTATTATTGAGTGACCGTGACTGATGTATCAATCGATGAGGTGACTGATTAGTATTGTTGATGAGTGACCTATAGATGTATTGATTGATGAGATGACTGATAAGTATTGTTGATGAGTGACCTATAGATGTATTGATTGATGAGGTGATTGATTAGTATTGTTGATGAATGACCTGTAGATGTACTGATTGATGAGGTGACTGATTAGTATTGTTGATGAATGACCTATAGATGTATTGATTGATGAGATGACTGATTAGTATTGTTGATGAATGACCTGTAGATGTATTGATTGATGAGGTGACTGATTAGTATTAATGGTGAATGACCTGTAGATGTATTGATTGATGAGATGACTGATTAGTATTATTGATGAATGACCTGTAGATGTATTGATTGATGAGGTGACTGATTAGTATTGTTGATGAATGACCTATAGATGTATTGATTGATGAGGTGACTGATTAGTATTGTTGATGAATGACCTATAGATGTATTGATTGATGAGGTGACTGATTAGTATTGTTGAAAAATGACCTATAGATGTATTGATTGATGAGGTGACTGATTAGTATTGTTGATGAATGACCTATAGATGTATTGATTGATGAGATGACTGATTAGTATTGTTGATGAATGACCCGTAGATGTATTGATTGATGAGGTGACTGATTAGTATTGTTGATGGATGACCTATAGATCTATTGATTGATGAGGTGACTGATTAGTATTGTTGATGAATGACCTATAGATGTATTGATTGATGAGGTGACTGATTAGTATTGTTGAAAAATGACCTATAGATGTATTGATTGATGAGGTGACTGATTAGTATTGTTGATGAATGACCTATAGATGCACTGGTTGATGAGGTGATTGATTAGTATTGTTGATGAATGTCCTATAGATGTATTGATTGATGAGGTGACTGATTAGTATTATTGATGAATGACCTATAGATGTATTGATAGATGAATGACCTATAAATGTATTCTTGATGAATAACCTGTAGATGTATTGACTGATGAATGACTGGTGGATGTGTCGCAGGGAGTGAACTGGGTGACGGTGCGCTACATGATCGGAGAGGTGCAGTACGGCGGCCGCGTGACTGACGACTACGACAAGCGCCTGCTGAACACCTACACCCGTGTGTGGTTCACTGAGCACATGTTCAGTGACAACTTTGCATTCTACACAGGTCAGTTCTCTGCTTCTCTTTCCTGTGTGCTGGTTGGTGGTTCCTTCTGTGTGTGTGTGTGTGCGTGTGTGCGCGCGTGTGTGTTGTATTTATATGTGTTTGTGTGTGGAGTTGGTGGTGGTGGTGGTGGTGTTATGGGTATAGGAATGTATGTGTGTGTGTGTGTGTGTGTGTGTGTGTGTGTGTTAAGGCATGGTGGAAAGAGGCTTTCAGCCTATCCATTCCACCCTCAGTAAAACGTTTGTCATCGTGTTGTTGATGATGCTAGCCCAAACAGATGGTCAGACTCACTGTGTATGCGAGTAGACATGCGTCATTCTCGGGATATTATGGATGTGTGGTCTGGGTGAAGTTTCTGGGTGAAGTATTTGGAGCAGCGTCAGTTGTGTATACAAAACATGTATGGAGTAATATTTGCATTCCTTAATAAAGAAAAAAAACCCAACACTTTGATCAGAGCTGTCGACCTGTGCAACATGTTTTGAGCAAGTGTTGATGACTGTGACCAGGCTACAAAATCCCCAAGTGTAAGAATGTGGAGGAGTACAGAAACTACATTGAAGGACTGCCCCTTGTGGACACCCCTGAGTGCTTCGGTCTTCACCCCAACGCTGACATCACGTAAGTGACTGGTCTGATTGTCCCAGCATCAGAGATTGATGTTTGTAGCCCTGTGTTCCCTGCCTTGTGTTGATTTTACTGATTGTCCCAACATCATGGATTGATGTTTGTAGCCCTGTGTTCCCTGCTTTGTGTTGATTTTACTGATTGTCCCAACATCATGGATTGATGTTTGTAGCCCTGTGTTCCCTGCTTTGTATTGACTATACTGGTTGTCCCAGCATCAGAGATGGATGTTTGTAGCCCTGTGTTCCCTGCTTTGTGTTGATTTTACTGATTGTCCCAACATCAGGGATTGATGTTTGTAGCCCTGTGTTCACTGCCTTGTGTTGATTTTACTGATTGTCCCAACATCATGGATTGATGTTTGTAGCCCTGTGTTACCTGCCTTGTGTTGATTGTACTGATTGTCCCAACATCATGGATTGATGTTTGTAACCCTGTGTTCACTGCCTTGTGTTGATTTTACTGATTGTCCCAACATCAGAGATTGATGTTTGTAGCCCTGTGTTCTCTGCTTTGTGTTGATTTTACTGATTGTCCCAACATCAGGGATTGATGTTTGTAGCCCTGTGTTCACTGCCTTGTGTTGATTTTACTGATTGTCCCAACATCATGGATTGATGTTTGTAGCCCTGTGTTCACTGCCTTGTGTTGATTTTACTGATTGTCCCAACATCATGGATTGATGTTTGTAGCCCTGTGTTCACTGCCTTGTGTTGATTTTACTGATTGTCCCAACATCAGAGATTGATGTTTGTAGCCCTGTGTTCACTGCCTTGTGTTGATTTTACTGATTGTCCCAACATCAGAGATTGATGTTTGTAGCCCTGTGTTCACTGCCTTGTGTTGATTTTACTGATTGTCCCAACATCATGGATTGATGTTTGTAGCCCTGTGTTCACTGCCTTGTGTTGATTTTACTGATTGCCCCAACATCATGGATTGATGTTTGTAGCCCTGTGTTCTCTGCTTTGTGTTGATTTTACTGATTGTCCCAACATCAGGGATTGATGTTTGTAGCCCTGTGTTCCCTGCTTTGTGTTGATTGTACTGATTGTCCCAACATCATGGATTGATGTTTGTAGCCCTGTGTTCACAGCCTTGTGTTGATTTTACTGATTGTCCCGACATCATGGATTGATGTTTGTAGCCCTGTGTTCACTGCCTTGTGTTGATTTTACTGATTGTCCCAACATCATGGATTGATGTTTGTAGCCCTGTGTTCACTGCCTTGTGTTGATTTTACTGATTGTCCCAACATCATGGATTGATGTTTGTAGCCCTGTGTTCACTGCCTTGTGTTGATTTTACTGATTGTCCCAACATCATGGATTGATGTTTGTAGCCCTGTGTTCCCTGCTTTGTGTTGACTATACTGATTGTCCCAACATCAGAGATTGATGTTTGTAGCCCTGTGTTCCCTGCTTTGTGTTGACTATACTGATTGTCCCAACATCAGGGTTTGATGTTTGTAGCCCTGTGTTCCCTGCTTTGTGTTGACTATACTGATTGTCCCAACATCAGAGATTGATGTTTGTAGCCCTGTGTTCCCTGCTTTGTGTTGACTATACTGATTGTCCCAACATCAGGGATTGATGTTTGTAGCCCTGTGTTCCCTGCTTTGTGTTGACTATACTGATTGTCCCAACATCAGGGTTTGATGTTTGTAGCCCTGTGTTCCCTGCTTTGTGTGGGTGATTCGCCAGTCAAAACACATACTATTTTATGACAGGTAGTTTGACTTTGTCCTTTCTTAGGAAAATGACAATGAGTGTGAACACTCAGAGACACATATACATGTATACATACAAAGGGGGATACCTGATCAGTCTGATGTGTTCAGAGTTCCTCCCTGGCCTTGTCCAAAGACTCATCAGTGTGTCAGTTAATAGTTTGTTCATTTTTATCACTTTTTGAAATTGGAATGCATGTTTACAGTGTGTGTGTGATTGTGTGTGTGGTTGTGTGTGTGTTGTGTGACTGTGTGTGTATTTGTTTCTGTTTGTATGTATGTATGTATGTATGTGTGTGTGTGTATGATTTTGTGTGTGTATGACTGTGTGTGTATTTGTTTCTGTTTGTGTGTGTATGCATGTGTCGGAGTTCATGCATGTGTTTAGTGTCATGATCACATGGAATGGATGATATCTGGATGTTCACTACGAGGTTGAGATGACTGTGCGTTGTACATGAGGGAGTAGGGGTGGGAGGAAGAGTTGGTTATAAAAAATCTCAATAGTGATCATGATTTGTACATGTTTTTTTCTTTAAACTCATGTACTGTGCCTTGAGCATTATGTATTTTGATATAAGGTGCAATATAAATGAATTATTATCAGCATCAGTAGCTCAAGGAGGCGTCACTGTGTTCGGACAAACCATATACCCTACACCACATCTGCTAAGCAGATGCCTGACCAGCAGCATAACCCAACGCACTTAGTTAGGCCTTGACGACAACAACAACAAAAAAAAAAAAAAAAAAAAAAGAAAAAAAGAAGAAAAAAAAAGAAAGAAAATGATAAAGATCAATCAATCAATCAATCAATGAAAAATAATTAAAAAGATAAAATGAAATAAAAATTAAAAAATGAATCAGTAAGTAAATGATTTGAAAAAAGAAAGGAAAAAAAGAAAGATTAAGATACAACGAAATTAAAAGACAATAATGATGATGAATAAACAAATAAGCAAATAAATGTAAAACATACAGACCTACATACACACACACACACACACACACACACACGCACGCATGCATAACATATATGCAACAAACATGCAGTTTCACAGATATGAAAGCACAAACAAAAGTGCATGTACCAAAATACACATAAACGCCTGCGCTCTCACACTGACACACACACCATCTCCCGAATTACCCCATCCCTTCCCCACACACGCATTCCTAGGCTACGTATCGCAACACACACAGCACACACACACACACACACACACACACACACATACACGCCCATACACACACCCCACCCCCACATACACACACACATGTGCACAATATTGACACATATATATGCACAATTATCAAAAAAAAAAAAAAAAAGAATGTGTGCATATATATTAATCATTATTAGTAGAAAACTGTGCCAGTGGAGAGGAGTGGAGTGATGGCCTTGTGGTGATACATCGGCCGAGGAATCCAGAGAACCTGAGCACACAGGTACAGATCCCACACTCACCAGTATTTCATCCCCCTCCACTAAACCTGGAGTGGTGGTCTGGATGTTAGTCATTCAGATGAGATGATAAACTGAAGTCCTGTGTGCAACAGGTGCTTAGTACATGTAAAAGAACCCACAGCAACAAAAAGGTTGCTCCTGGCAAAATTATCTAGCACTCACACTGTGGCGACTCAGTCTCCCTGGGGAAAGCAGCCTGAATTTCTCACAGAGAAATCTGTTACGACAAAAAAGTAATAGAACACAACACAACACAGCACAGTACAACACAACACAACTCAACACAACACACAGCACAACACAACACACAACATAACGCAACACAACACAACACAACACAACACAGTTACTGACTGGTTGTGGGCTGACCAGGTACCAGACCAACACAGCCAACACCATGCTGGCCACCATTGTCAACATCCAGCCCAAGGACGCGGGCAGCGGTGGGGGAGAGACCCGTGAGACCATTGTGTACCGCCTGGCTGATGACATGCTGGAGAAGCTGCCTGACGACTACATACCTTTCGAGGTGAGACTGGCTGGCTGGGGTCTACTACATGTATACAAGTAAAGTATTTTCTCCCCCTTCCACTAGACCCTGAGTGTTGGTCTGGGTGCTAGTAGTCTGGATGAGACGATAAACTGAGGTACTTTGTGAAGCATGCATTTTGTGCACATAAAAGAACCCACGGCAACAAAAGGGTTGTCCCAGGGAAAATTCTGCAGAAAAATCTGCTCTGAAAGGAAAACAGATACACGTGCAGGCAGAAAAAAAAGGGTGGCGCTGTCAGTGTGGCGACGTGCTCTCCCAGGGACAGCAGCCCAAATTTCACACAGAGAAATCTGTTGTGACAAGAGTACAATACAATACAATACAATAGATCAGTTGCCAGGAAAGAAGGGATATTGTAACTACAGGTAGAGAGGTGTGAGTTTCCATCTGTCAGTAATGATATGGATAAAGCTGCCTGATGACTACATACCTTTTCAGGTGAGACTGAGTGACCTGGGGTCACACATTAGTCGCTGGGGACAAAGGGATATTGTAACTGCAGGTTGAAGGGTGTGAGTTTGATACTTGAGCAGAGACAAGAAGCAGCTTGGGTTTCTGTGACTTTCTTGTTAAACTGACAACATGCTGGAAAAGCTGCCTGGTGACTGCAAAGCTTTTGAGGTGAGACTGGGTGGCTGGAGTCATACGCATGTCAATCGCCGGGAAAGAAGGGATATTTGTAAATCTGCAGGCAGAGAGGTGTGAGTTTTCATCAGTCAGTAATGATATCAATAAAGATGCCTGACGACTACATAACTTTTGAGGTTGGACATGACAAAAGAGAACTCTACCTGGGTTTCAGGTGAAAGAACGCCTGAAGAAGATGGGGCTGCTGCAGCCGCTGAACATCTTCCTGCGGCAGGAGATTGACCGCATGCAGAAGGTGATCAGCATCGTGCGATCCACCCTACAGGACCTCAAGCTGGCCATCGACGGCACCATCATCATGAGTGAGAACCTCAGGGATGCCCTCGACAACATGTTTGACGCCCGCGTCCCCAACACATGGAAGAAGGTAAAAAAAAAAAATGATAGTAATTGAAGGTAATACCGAAAACAGAGTATGGCTGCCTACATGGTTGGGTTAAAAAAACAGCCATACACGTAAAAGCCCACTTGTGTACATACGAGCGAATGTGGGAGTTGCAGCCCATGAATGCAGAAGAAGAAGAATGTTCTACTATTACTTCTACTTGTACTACTACTAAAATCTATCTTATATATATCTTATGTAAATAGAAAGCTGGAGAAACTGCAAATAAGGAAGAGGCAGGGGATGGGGGAGAGGACTGTTTTGGGCAGAGATAGGTTGTAAGTCCAGACTTAGTAAGCTGAGTGCAAAGATTTCATCAAGCGAAAGAGGGAGCTCATTCCAAGTGCAAGGTCGTTTAGTTAGCTCAGAACTGTACTGTTATAAATTTGATTTTCATTACTGTATTTCAATGTATATATCAGCTGGTTCAGACAATTTTTTCTTGTTTTAGTTTTTTACTTTCAGCACACAAATGAATTTGTGTATCTGCATGTGTGTGCGCAAAGATAATTGCATTGTTACCTTTGTTGTACATTTTAAAGAACAGACAGACAGACAGACTTGGTATATAACTAAAATCAATTTTTAAAAATCTGTCTTGTGTATCTTTTAAGCAAAACAAACTGTCTTGCTGTGAAGTTAAAAAGGAAGAAAAAAAAAAAACACTGAAAAAAAGAAAACCCTGGAGATGATAATCTGGCTGCTGAAATGTGCGTCATGTTTGTTCTTATTCAAACTGACATACACTCAACTCTTGTAGAATTAGTTTACGAGATATGATATCCTACTGAGGCCACACAAACTGAGAATTGGTTAGTGCTCTGATCTGCCGCTCCTGCCGTAATGGTTCTTTTGTCAGGGATGCCGATAAAAATCCACAACTGCCAAGCGTTGGCACTTGCTTATAAGTCATAACAGTGTGGGTGACAACAAAATTCATGCATGTGTGTGTGTGTTCAGATCTCGTGGGAGTCTGCCACCCTGGGATTCTGGTTCACGGACTTGTTGGACCGCAACGCCCAGTTCCACGCCTGGCTGTTTGAGGGCCGCCCTATCTCCTTCTGGATGACCGGCTTCTTCAACCCACAGGTAGGGTGCCCCTTCCTCATGGCTGCCCCACTGCCTCTTATGCCTCTGTGTGTGTGGGGATGGGATAGGGGTGTTTGCAGGGAGGGCGGGTTGATGGGATTGCGTGCGTGCATGTGTGTGTGTGTGTGTGTGTGTGTTGATGAAAATACTTAGATGGAGTTTTGAAGCTAAGAAAGATGAGTCATGTGCCCTTTGGTATAAATTTTCTTGCATTGTTATTATTATTTTTTTAATCACTGAGTTAAAGAAGCAGAGTGTAGTGGACATGTGTGCGTGTGGGTGCTTGAGTGTATGTACGCATGTGTGTGTGCCCTTTGATATAAATTTTCTTGCGTTAGTATTACTATTATTTTTGAATCACTGAGTTAAAAAAGCAGAGGGTAATGTACACAAATGTAAGTGTGTGTGTGTGTGCGTGTGTGTGTGTGTGTGTGTGTGTGTGTGCCCCTTGACATAAATTTTCTTGTAATATTATCATTACTTTGTTTTCGTCACTGAGGTGAAAACGCAGAGGGTGATGTACACATATGTATGTGTGTGTATGTGTATGTGTGTGTGTGTGTGTGTGTGTGTGTGTGTGTGATGGTGCAGGGCTTCCTGACAGCCATGCGGCAGGAGATCACCCGTGCCCACAAGGGCTGGGCCCTGGACACCGTGATTCTGGACAATGATGTCACCCGTATGATGAAGGAGGATGTGCACTCCCCACCCTCAGAGGGTAGGTCGCCTGCTATGTTCTGTGGACAGTCATGATAATAATGATAATAATCATGATCATAGATAGTACTTACATGGCGCAGACTCTCCTATATAATGGGCTGTAAGCGCCTTATATGAAACAATGTATATACAGGGTAGGTCACTTACTCTGTTCTGTGGACAGTCATGATAATAATGATGATGATAATAATAAGAATAGTAATACACCATGGACAGTCATGATGATGATGATGATAATAATAAGAATAGTAATAATAGTAATTATAGATAGTGCTTATATGGCACATACTCCCCCATATAATGGGCCCTAAGCACCTCATATACAATAATACATATACACTAGTGCATAATAACATACCTCTGTACATGGAAAAAACAACAACACATATATGTGTATGTATTAAACCCTGAGTGAATACTACAAATTGCAGATATGAACAATCACAAACACAGGCACACACACACACAAACACACACACAAGACAAAAAATGCTCTACACACGCAAACACATGCACACACACGCTCGTGCACAAACAAACACCCACCCACATACACACACACACAACAAGATGATTTCAGTAGAGAGTAAAGTGGGGTGGGTAGGAGGAGAAAGAATGCAGACAAATAGCTTTGCTTCGTCACACCCAAAGGCCTGTTTGAACGACGACAGCGATGGTAAGTGATGGAGATCCAGAGGAAGAGAATTCCAGACTAATTCCAGAATAATGATGATAATAATTATGACACTACTACTACTACTACAACTTTTTCTCGGTGTGCACATTTGTGCGGACCTATAACTTGTGATCTGTGCATCACCTCCAGGTGTGGTAAGTGAAGGGAGATCCTGAGGAATAGAGTTCAAGACTGATTCCAGAATAATAATAGTAATGATACTACTACTACTACCACTACCTTTCCTCAGTGTGCACATTTTTGCGGACCTATAACTTGTGATCTGCGCATCACCTCCAGGTATGGTAAGTGACGGAGATCCTGAGGAATAGAGTTCAAGACTAATTCCAGAATAATAATAATAATAATAATAATGACATTACTACTACTATCACTACCTTTCCTCAGTGTGCACATTTGTGTGGACCTATATATTCTTCTTCCTCTTCATCGAATTTCAGACTTATTCCAGAATGATTATAGTAATAAAACTACTACTACCACTACCTTTTCTCAGCATGCACATTTATGCGGACCTATGTATAACCTGTGCTTTGCACGTCACTCCCCTCCAGGTGTGTACGTGCACGGCCTCTTCCTGGACGGGGCAGGCTGGGAGCGGCGCAACGCGCGGCTGATCGAGCCGACGGCCAAGGTGCTGTACACCCTGCTGCCGGTGGTGCACATCAGCGCCACCAACCAGGAGAAGCAGCGCTCCATGAACCTCTATGAGTGCCCTGTCTACAAGAAACCCCAGCGCACGGACCTGACCTACATCTTCCCCCTCATGCTGAAGACCAACAAGAACCCGGACTACTGGACCCTGCGAGGCGTGGGCCTGCTCTGTGACATCAAGTAAAAGAGAAAGCTTTTCTTTGGTGGCTTGCAGGGGCTGTTCCTTTCTTCTTTCGTTCTTTCTTTCTTTCTTTTTTCTTTTTTGTGTTACTGGTTTGTCGGTCAGTCTGGCTGGCTTGTAAACAGACTTTGTGTGCTCCCCCCCCCCATGCCTCCCCACCCCCATCATGAGATTGATGCCAATGGGAAAAGAAAAAAAAAATATTCAAAGGACTTAAGTGTTTCAAATTGCTAAGTTGTTTGGTTGTTGTTGTTTTTTTTGTGAGTGTGTGGTTTTTTGGTGTTTTTTTAGAACCACAGAAGTTTTGTTTTTTTTATAGTTTTTTTTTTTTTTTTTTTTGCAACATGTTGTTGCCTTCATGCTGTTTAGTTGTTTTACCAAAAAAAACAACAACATTGTGATAAAGGATTACAGTTTCATGGTGTTTTGTGATGTTAACATTGTTCTTGTTTTTTTTTTGTGTGTGTTGCTTTCTTTTTTTGCTTCATTTTTTCTGTTTTTGCTTTCTTTTTTCTTTTTTTCTTCTAAGATTGGGAAATCCCAGATCCATCAAAAGCAAGTGACAAAAATTTGTCTCTGTGGAGATACCAAACAAATGAACAGTGTTGTGGATAAAGTTACTTTACTTTTGATTTGACATTCATGTCGAATATTAACAAATAAACTTTACATGGTGAAATGAAAATCATACTTCCAGTACATTCCTTCCAAACCATATAACTGTGATGGTGTATGTGATATCCTTGTTATCAGAGGGCAGTTTTACAGCATTAATTTACTTTTCTCCAAAAGTGACATCCATCTAATCCGAGACCGTCCAATTTTTAGCTTTTTGGATCTTTTTGTTTTTGTTTCCACTGTTTGTTTTATATACATCTATTTTTATCTGTGTTATGAGAAGTATTTGTTTGTTTTGAGTGCTAACTTTTGTCTGTTGCAATGCAGATTATATAATTGATGCCATGTGTTTTTTTTGTTTTTTTCATCTCCATTTTTAAATGTTGCAATAATCATTGTTTATTAAGAGTGCAAATATGTATTTGTTTTTATTCATTGCTCAGATTTTTTATACTGAAGTCATGTGTATGCATCTATTAATACAGACTTATTCATTTTAAAGCGTGCGACTTTGTGTATACAAAAGTGTATATGGTGTCCTCTTGTGAAATAACCATATATTTAACAGTATTATTAGTATATTCAGATTTTTTTATGTTTGAGTATCAGTATTCAACGGACTCAGTACTTACATATGTGGAGTGTGAAATAGTTCTCAGTCGATTTGCTAGTGAAAGCTTCATTCAGATGTTTTACTTTGTCGTTGCAAAACACACACACACACACACACACACACTGTTGATTTCGTGTGAACCCAAAATATAATTTGATCATCTTGTTAGAAAAACAAGCATAATTATGTTGATGCACTTTGTTATTGTAATGAGCTGGTTTTGTCAACCTGAAACTTTGGAGTGAATAAACAAAAAAGTCATTGCTTGCTGAATTACTTATTCATCATTTTGTTTGTTTTTCTGCATGTGGATTTTGCTGATTAACTTGGGATGTGTTGTTGAGTGTGTTTGTGTGAGACGGGTAACATGGATTGCTTCCACAGCTACTACACAAATGATTCATAACAACAAAAATAGCTTTATTGAGATCACGCAGAGAAGAAAGGGAGTGGGTCGGATTAAACCATGTCAGAAGTCCGGTCGATAAGTGTTTGATCCATCAGCCTGCTGGTCCAGATGAAGTTCTTCGCTGAGCGAAATCCTAACCGGAACTGCAGATAATACCTTGTCGATACTCAGTGAAAACAGATTCAAACATTCGACTGTTGGCCGCCGTTCTTTCTCTGTCTCTGGACCTTGCAATTGGAATGAACTTCCTCTTTTGCTTCATCAAGTCTCCACACTCAGCTCTTTCAAGTCTGGCCTTAAAACCCACCTCTTCCCAAAATAGCCTCACTTGCCTGCCTCTTCCTTGTCTCTAGTTTCTACAGTTTTAGAGTTATGCATGCGTGTGAATGACTGGTGCGAAAGCGCTTTGATTTGTCTCTGCACAAGATTCAGCGCTATATAAATACCATTATTATTATTATTATTCCCCTCCTTCATGTAACTGACTCTTTTCTCATTTCCACAAGTCTATTGACGGCTTTACAGTACACTTTCCTTTGTTCCATTGCAAGTTACAATACACCGGACATGTGCACTTCAGCTGACTTTTGTTTCTCTAGTTTACATATAAGACAGTACAGACATGTTTGTCCAGTAGGCCTATGTTCTTAAGGTTTCTTTGCATGCACGCATCCACAATCACATACCCATGCACCCACACACATTAATGAAACATAAATCATCACCAATCAGTCATCAAACAATTTAAAGGCTAACTTTAGGACTGAAGATAATACACCATGCACACAGCACATCATCAACGAAAGTCTGTATATATACCTTTACTTGACATGTACACACTGCAACAAGAACAGCAGAGTGTGTGTGCGTGCGTATGTGTGTGTGTGTGTATGTGTGTGTGCCTGACTAAGCGCAATTTGTTACGCTGCTGGTCAGGCATCTGCTAAATTAGCAGATGTGGTGTAGTGTATATGGATTTGTCCGAACGCAGTGACGCCTCTTTGAGATACTGATACTGGTGTGTGTGTGTGTGTGTGAATCTGGCTTCATAATTCAGCAGTTGTGGTACACTGAACTCGCAGTAAATAATGGACCAGGCGTGTCGAGTGTCTTCCATGAAGAAACTGAAATTAAGAGCCGCTTCCAGATTCTCCTCCTCAGCAGAAATATATTGGCTCATCTGTCCCCATTGAATTGTATGTAGCACCCGTTGGTGATGACAACGTTACAGGTCAAACACTGTACCCATTACTGGATATTAACCTGCTGATAGTTTTATTTCACAAGGCTGCTCCCAGCTGTTCAAGACTGCTGTGGAATCGAAGGAAGACATATATATATATATATATATATATATATATATATAATGATAATAATAATAATGATAATAGTAATTATATGTCACCCCCTCCACCACCACCACCACCACCACCACCCGCCCCTCTCCACACAGCACTGACATTGATCTGCCTATTAAAATGTCAGGGTTACATCTACCAGAATTCTAGTACCACAGTAACACGCAATCCTGGATGTATGGATAACGTTTACACTATCATCAAACTGTGGAATTCTTGAAGCCATATCATTCTGTTCATAGAAGCTCGATCGAACCTAGTAAATTTAGATTTGAGCTTTTACAGCATCATCGTTAGTTTGGACGGGCTTAGCAATGACGTCATAACAATCATGACGTCATGTAAAAGTTATGACGCTCTGGCAGTATGGCTGCTGCACAATTAGAAGCTTTGATGGGCAGATTAGTGTGTGCTTCCTCAGTTATCAATCTAAGAGCATATTAAGTGCGTTTCTGTGGGAGAATAATGTTTCAGGTCCACACAGGAACCGTTTTTGAGGACAAAAGAGGTATGTTCACTGTAACAGATAAATAAATAAACAACAGAATAACTAAGATGAATCCAAGCAATTTTTTTTGGAATTGATAGTGTGTCCCATGGAGAGAGATTAAGTAGTGTGAAACACCCAAGCCTTGAATATCGCAGGTTAAAGGGTGATATCGTCCAGACGTATAACATTTTGCGTGGGTATATTGTGATAAGAGCACAGCACAAAATGTTTTTTTTTACTCTAAATGATGGTACTCATACCACGGTTACCCACAAAAACTGACAAAAACATTCACCAAACCAAACATTATTCTCTCTCTCTCTCTGCGTGAAGGCCTCACCTTTTCGGCGAATCAAGGGAGGAAATGCTTAAAAAAAATACATTTGTGAAAGTGAAACAAGAATGACCTTTTCATCAGACAATTACTAACGCTTCGTTACCATCTATAATCTTTTGATGTGTGTGTGTGTGTGTGTGTGTGCGCGTTTGTGTGTGTTTGTGTGTGCGTGCTTGCGTGCACGCACGGGTGCGTGTGTGCATGTACACGTGTGTGTGTGTGTGTGTGTGTGTGTGCTTGCACGCGAGCGCGTGTGTATTTGTGATCAACTAACTTGGACAGATACTCTACCAAATATTATTGTGAATGAGATGCCAGACAATATCTTCAGTGTCCGTGGTAAAAGAAAAGAAATATGTGAGTAAAGTGCATGTGAGTAAACTCTGTGTGTGTGTGTGTGTGTGTGTGTGCGTGCGCGCGCACGAGCACGCTTGAGCGTGTCTGTACATGTGCGTTTGAGCCAGACATGTGTGCGACTGTGGGAATATATGCGTATATTTTGTTGTTGTTGTTGCATTTAGTTTAGTCTGTCTGTTTCTCTGTGTGTCTCTCTGTGTGATACGGTGTGGGTGGTGTGCTGTGCAACAAAACTCATGTCGCAAAGGGTTCTTTTACCATGCATGACTGTACGGAATACGTACAGCAGCAGCTTTCTCAGTTTATCGTTCCTATCCGTATATGGTTTGTCCGAGCGCAGTGACGCCTCCTTGAGCAACTGAAACTGAAACTATCCGAAGGACTAGCACCCAGACCCCACCACTCAGGTTCTAAGTGGGGAGGGTGGCAGAATGGGTGTGGAGGGTAGGTGGGGGGTGGGGGTGGAGGGGTGGGAGGGGGGGGGGGCGAGCAAAACTGCCGAACCAAAGGCGAATCGAACCCTGGCTTCCAAGTTCGGCGCATGGTTTTTTTGTCCACTAGCCGGGCCAGTAATCTGTCGTGGTCCGCGCCCACTTCCTTCCAACTCCACCCACCTCGCCCCCACACTTCACCCTCTCTCCCCCTCCCACCTTTCTCCCACCATCACCACTACCTCCTCTTTCCGCCTCGTGGTGGAGTGGTGGCTCAGTGGGTACGTGTCCGCCTGGGAGAGGTGAGAACCTGACGGTAATGGGATCGAATCCCTCACTGGCAGTCGCCAGAAAAGTATTTTGTATTTGGTGTTTTTTGTATTTTGTATTTCTTTTTATCACAACAGATTTCTCTGTGTGAAATTCGGGCTGATCTCCCCAGGGAGAGCGCGTCGCTATACTACAGCGCCACCCATTTTTTTGTATTTTTCCTGCGTGCAGTTTTATTTGTTTTTCCTATTGACGTGGATTTTTCTACAGAATTTTGCCAGGAACAACCCTTTTGTTGCCGTGGGTTCTTTTACGTGCGCTAAGTGCGTGCTGCACACGGGACCTCGGTTTATCGTCTCATCCGAATGACCGTAGTCTCCGGGCCCCCTCCATTACTGAGACCTCGAGTTGTGGTCCAGACGCTTGTCATTTGGATGAGACGACAAATCAGACCTCGTGTGCAGCATGCAGCTAGTCAGCGCACGTAAAAGAAATCACGGCAGCAAACGGGTTGTGCCAGGCAAACATTTTGTGAAGAAAAACCCACCCTAACAAACAAATACATGTCAATGCACGCGGATTACATAGAGGGTATGTGGTGGCGCTGCACTGTGGCGACGGACGCCCTCACCCAGGGTACAGCAGCCCGAATATGACAAAAAGTAATACAATACAATACAATACAATACAATGCAGTACAATGCAATGCAATGGAATACAATACAGTGCAATGCTATGCAATACAATGCAGTGCAATACAATGGAATACATACAATGTAGTGCAATGCAATGCAATACAACGCAGTGCAGTGCAATGCAATGGAATGCAATACAGTTCCATTCAATTCAATGGAATACAATACAATACAGTTCAGTTCAATACAATACAATACAACACAACACAGTACAATTCAGTACAGTACAATACAATGCAGTGCAATGCAGTGGAATACAATACAATGCAGTACAATGCAATACAATACAACACAACACAACACAGTACAATTCAGTACAATACAATGCAGTGCAATGCGATGGAATACAATACAATACAACACAATATAATACAACACAATAAAATACAATGCATTGCAATGGAATGGAAGGCAGTACAATACAATACAATACAGTACAGTACAATACAATACACTATTACAATACAATACAATACAATACAATACAATACAATACAATACACTATTACAATACAATACAATACAATACAATACAATACAATACAGGGACGGACAAGCGGGGCTGGAACCCAGGTCGCCGCTGTGTGTTTGGCGGGGTCCACAAAGCCTCCGCCCTCTGCCAGCAAACCGCCACTGAGCTCATGCTGTTCGGGAAAAAGTTACCTGGTGAATGCACTGCACTCTATTCCTCCTCTCCCTCCTCCTCTTCCTCTTCCTGTTCCTCCTCCTTCTCTACTTTCTCTTCCTCCTTCTTCTCTTCTTCCTCTTCCTCCTTCTCCTGTTGCTCATCCTCTCCCCACTCCTCCTCCTCTTCCTTCTCCTCCTCTTCTGCTCCTCTTCCTCCTGCGTCCCCCCTCTTTCATCACCTCCTTTCTTCTTACTCCACCTGCTACTTCTGCTACTGCTGATACTTGATGTTTTGCTGCTGTTATAACTCCAACGTCAACAATACAACTATTGGTACTCATGTTATTGCTGCTGTTATAACTCCAACGTCAACAATACTACTGTTGGTACTTGATGTTATTGATGCTGTTATAACTCCAACGTAAACAATACTACTGTTGGTACTTGATGTTATTGATGCTGTTATAACTCCAACGTCAACAACACTACTGTTGTGTCACTGGTACTGCTGGGGCTGTTGTCCCTGTTGTAGATTGCCGCACACACACACACACACACACACACACACACACACACACACACACAAACACACGCACACAACAGCCAGGTCGATGGACGATGGTTTGCTGGGGAGTGTGGGGATGATGGAGAGAAGAGGGAAGCGATAGAGAGATAACAGTGGAATAACGTGAAACAGCAAGACATAGGGAGGTTAGGGGGGGGGGGGGGGGGGGGGTGTTAGAGGGTGGCTGGAAGATGCAAGGGCTTGCCATGACGCCAGCTGCAGAGCATAATTCGATGCTTAGTTGCATAACGTTGACTGCAGAGTAGGGTTGGATTTTTTTTGTTTTTTTGTTTTTTTATAGTGCCATAGCATGGTTTGCAAAGTTTGTTATATTTATTGCCAGAGACATCTATTGCAGACTGTAGTGGTAGTGCTATAGTTATGGATTGCAGAGCATAGTGGTGCGATGACGGGTGCCGTGGTTAACTAGAGGTCTGGATTCTAACCCAAGTTTCCTGAGTTCGATTCTTGGTTCTGGCGCGCCTTCGAGGGTTAAGGGTGGAGATTTTTCCCCTGGTCAACATGTGTGCAGACATGGTAGTACCTGGGCCCTCTTCCAGTGTATACACATGCAGAAGATCAAATACGCACTTCAGAAGATCATGTAATTCATGTCAGGTGGATTATGGAAACAAGAATATACCTAGTGCCAAGGCATTGATTGCAAAGTTTATGATAGTATCCTGACATTAACTGCAGAGTATAATGGTACTGCCATGTCACTGACCACAGAGTATAATGGTATTGCCATGTCACTGACCACAAAGTATGATGGTATTGTCATGTCACTGACCACAGAGTATAATGGTATTGCCATGTCACTAACCACAGAGTATAATGGTATTGCCCTGTCACTGACCATAGAGTATAATGGTGTTGCCATGTCACTGACCACAGTATAATGGTGTTGCCTTGTCACTGACCACAGAGTATGATGGTATTGTCATGTCACTGACCACAGAGTATAATGGTGTTGCCATGTCACTGACCACAGAGTATAATGGTATTGCCATGTCACTGACCACAGAGTATAATGGTGTTGCCATGTCACTGACCACAGAGTATAATGGTATTGCCATGTCACTGACCACAGAGTATAATGGTATTGCCATGTCACTGACTGCAGAGTATAATGGTATTGCCCTGTCACTGACCATGGAGTATAATGGTATTGCCCTGTCACTGACCATGGAGTATAATGGTATTGCCATGTCACTGACCACAGAGTATAATGGTGGTGCCATGTCACTGACTGCAGAGTATGATGGTATTGTCATGTCACTGACCACAGAGTATAATGGTATTGTCATGTCACTGACCACAGAGTATAATGGTATTGCCATGTCACTGACCACAAAGTATGATGGTATTGTCATGTCACTGACCACAGAGTATAATGGTATTGCCATGTCACTAACCACAGAGTATAATGGTATTGCCCTGTCACTGACCATAGAGTATAATGGTGTTGCCATGTCACTGACCACAGTATAATGGTGTTGCCTTGTCACTGACCACAGAGTATGATGGTATTGTCATGTCACTGACCACAGAGTATAATGGTGTTGCCATGTCACTGACCACAGAGTATAATGGTATTGCCATGTCACTGACCACAGAGTATAATGGTGTTGCCCTGTCACTGACCATGGAGTATAATGGTGTTGCCATGTCACTGACCACAGAGTATAATGGTGGTGCCATGTCACTGACTGCAGAGTATGATGGTATTGTCATGTCACTGACCACAGAGTATAATGGTATTGTCATGTCACTGACCACAGTATAATGGTATTTCCCTGTCACTGACCATAGAGTATAATGGTGTTGCCATGTCACTGACCACAGAGTATAATGGTATTGCCATGTCACTGACCACAGAGTATAATGGTGTTGCCATGTCACTGACCACAGAGTATAATGGTATTGCCATGTCACTGACCACACAGTATAATGGTATTGCCATGCCACTGACTGCAGAGTATAATGGTAGTGCCATGTCACTGACTGCAGAGTATAATGGTAGTGCCATGTTGCTGACTGCAGAGTATAATGGTAGTGCCATGTTGCTGACTGCAGAGTATAATGGTAGTGCCATGTTGCTGACTGCAGAGTATAACGGTAGTGCCATGTTGCATACTGCAGAGTATAAATGGAAGTGTCTTGAAATTGACTGCAGAGAAAAGTGGTAGGGCCTTGATACTGACTGCAGAATACAACGGTAGTGCTATGGCATTGACATTGACATTGACATTGACATTGATCTTCATCTGCCAGTACAGAGTCCTTCAGGGTCTGGGTTCGGATCCCAATCTCGCCCTTTCTCCCAAACTTAACGAGAAAATCGAACTGAGCGTCTAGTCATTCGGATGAGACGATAAACGAAGATCCCGTATGCAGCACTCACTTGGCGCACCGAAAAAGAACCCATGGCAACGAGGGTTTTGTACTGTGGTAACAGTCTGTAGAAGAAATCCACTCTGACGGGTATACAACTATACAAATATATATACATGCGCTCAAGGCCTGACTGAGCGCGTTGGGTTATGCTGCTGGTCAGAAATCTGCATGACAGATGTGGTGTAGCGTGTGATTTAATGGGTTTGTTCGAACGCAGTGACGACTCCTTGAGAAACTGCAACTGAAGCTAGTTCCATGACGTCGGTTCCAGAGTGTAATTGATGGCAGTGTTTTGATACGGATTGCAGAAGACATGATGGCAGTGTTATGACACGGATTGCAGAAGACATGATGGCAGTGTTATGACACGGATTGCAGAAGACATGATGGCAGTGTTATGACACGGATTGCAGAAGACATGATGGCAGTGTTATGACACGGATTGCAGAAGACATGATGGCAGTGTTATGACACGGATTGCAGAAGACATGATGGCAGTGTTATGACACGGATTGCAGAAGACATGATGGCAGTGTTATGGCACGTATTGCAGAAGACATGATGGCAGTGTTATGACATGGATTGCAGAAGACATGATGGCAGTGTTATGACACGGATTCCAGAAGACATGATGGTAGTGTTATGACACGGATTGCAGAAGACATGGTGGCAGTGTTATGACACGTATTGCAGAAGACATGATGGCAGTGTTATGACATGGATTGCAGAAGACATGATGGTAGTGTTATGACACGGATTGCAGAAGACATGATGGCAGTGTTATGACACGGATTGCAGAAGACATGATGGCAGTGTTTTAACACGGATTGCAGAAGACATGATGGCAGTGTTATGACACGGATTTCAGAAGACATGATGGCAGTGTTATGACACGGATTGCAGAAGACATGATGGCAGTGTTATGACACGGATTCCAGAAGACATGATGGCAGTGTTATGACACGGATTGCAGAAGACATGATGGCAGTGTTATGACACGGATTTCAGAAGACATGATGGCAGTGTTATGACACGGATTGCAGAAGACATGATGGCAGTGTTATGACACGGATTGCAGAAGACATGATGGCAGTGTTATGACACGGATTGCAGAAGACATGATGGCAGTGTTATGACACGGATTGCAGAAGACATGATGGAAGTGTTATGACACGGATTGCAGAATACATGATCGACAAACGGAACGAGCTGGGAGAGGCCTCCCCAGGAGACAAGCCTTACCAGGTCCCTGAGTACTCGCCAAGCTTTTATAAACTGGGCTCCACACGTCCGCTGGCACTATATGGGTAGGATTATGGATTCCTCCCCCCCCCCCCCCCCACAACCTTTTATGTTATGCATGGTCTGCCTCTGTTTCTCTCTCTGTATACAGTCTCTCTATCTCATCCCCTTCACTGCCACCCTCACACGCCCCCCCCCCCACCCACCCCCCCGATCCCCCCTCGCCCCCCCACTCCATATAATCTTCCCCTGTTTCATATTTATCAGTGTTTCCTCTCTTCTCCCTGTGTGTGTGTGTGTGTGTGTGTGTGTGTGTGTGTGTGTGTGTGTGTGTGTGTGTGCGCGTGTGTGTGTCTGTGTGTGTGTGTGTGTGTGTGTGCATGCGCGCGTGTGTGCCTGTTTCAGCTTTCTCATTTAACCGATGGTTAAAAGAAATTAAAACAAATGCGGGGTTTTCAAAAAGGACATTATGCTTGCTTTTCGTTGACTGAAACACAATGCAGTGGTTTTCGTTGTACAGTCAAATTGTCAGCACTTGGTTTCTTGTCTACCCAATGTTATATTCACGTGTCTTGTTCCAGCTGTGCGCGGACAGTTCATGCCATAAACCTGCCCGTTCCTTTGAAATGCGTCGCTATCAATCATGAGTGAGTTTGTGCGTGTTTCTGTGTGTGTGCTTAAGTGAGTGAGTGAGAGTGTGTGTATGTGTGTGTGTGTGTGTGTGTGTGTGTGTGTGTGTGTGTATGCGTGCGTGCGTGCGTGCGTGCGCTCATGCGTACCTACGTGTTGTGTCGTAGCAGGTTTACGTAGATGAAGACTGTTGAATTGAACGCTGTTTTTCTGTCTATGTTTCTATTCGTTTTTGTGTCTCTGTCTTCTTGACCGTCTGTTTTACACTACATTTTTTTTTAATGTCTCACTGCGCGCGATAACAGATAATAATCAGTCACATCAGCCAACCAACTCATGGGTCAGTCAGTCAGTCAGTCAGTCTATTTCCAGTCAACCAGTCGGCCAACACCAAAGGCAACCAGACAGCAGACCCAACCACTGAAAACAAATATCTAAAAAAAAAAAAAAAAAGCTGCACCAAAAGACTGGTTGAAGATTAAAGGTCCTGTAGCCTTTTAGGGCCATCGGGGCAGTGGATTCCAATCCACTGTGTCTAGGGCTCGGTATAGGAAGGCAGTGAATTCAAATCCACTGTGTCCAGGATTCGGCAAAGGAAGGCAATGAATTAGAATCCACTGTGTCCAGGGCTCGGCATAGGAAAGCAGTGAATTCATATTCTCTGTGTCCAGGGTTCGGCATAGGAAGGCAGTGAATTCATATCCACTGTGTCCAGGGTTCGGCATAGGAAGGCAGTGAATTCATATCCACTGTGTCGAGGGCTCGGTATAGGAAGGCAGTGAATTCATATCCACTGTGTCGAGGGCTCGGTATAGGAAGGCAGTGAATTCATATCCACTGTGTCCAGGGTTCGACATAGGAAGGCAGTGAATTCATATCCACTGTGTCCCGGGCTCGGCATAGGAAGGCAGTGAATTCATATTCTCTGTGTCCAGGGTTCGGCATAGGAAGGCAGTGAATTCATATCCACTGTGTCCAGGGTTCGGCATAGGAAGGCAGTGAATTCATATCTACTGTGTCCAGGGTTCGGCATAGGAAGGCAGTGAATTCATATCAACTGTGTCCAGGGCTCGCCATTGGAAGGCAGTGAATTCATATCCACTGTGTCCAGGGTTCGGCATTGGAAGGAAGTGAATTCATATCCACTGTGTCCAGGGCTGGGCAAAGGAAGGCAGTGAATTCATATCCAGTGTGTCCTGGGTTCAGCAAAGGAAGGCAATGAATTAGAATCCAGTGTGTCAAGGGCTGGGCAAAGGAAGGCAGTGAATTCATGTCCACTGTGTCCAGGGCTGGGCAAAGGAAGGGAGTGAATTCCAATCCGCTGTGTCCAGGGTTCAGCAAATGAAGGCAGTGAATTCTAATCCACTGGTTCCAGGGAACGGCATAGGAAGGCTGGGGCCCAGTCCTTTCCTTCCGCCCTTTTGACCTTCCCTAAACGACGCCAGGTTCCCGTTCACACCTGGGTGGAGTGAGGAAAGTCAGAGTTATGTGCCTTTCCCCAGGACACAACACGGGTCCTGGAACCCTGATCACTGGAGAACACTGTATCAGGAAGTCCAACGGCCTGAGCGAATCTTTGCCACCTGGCACCTCTCTGCCACATTAGTTAGCTGATCTTTCGGGACATTTCGTTTCTTTTCTGCCGCATCGTACGCGCTGTTTCATTGACATAACCTCCTCCCCCACCACCACCATGCCCCCCCCCCCCCCCCCCCCCACCCCCCCACACACACACACACTTCACGCCCTGCTCATCCCGAGTCTTCGAAGAACACGGCTATATCCATGATGACGGTCTGTCCCAATCTCAGCCACTGAGACGAATCTACGTGTACACTCCACAGGCCTTGGTTCAATAGTCTGAATCACCCTGACAACATTTCTGTGGGGAGCTGGTAGGCCCGCTCGAAGAAGAGCTACAAAGACGGCCTCAAGACCAGCCTCATCTGGATAAACCTTAATCAAGCTATGAAAGCTTGAGACCGCTGATGCTGTTGATAGAAGTAGCCAGCATGCCCTGACAAAAACTGCAGTGAGACATTCGACGGAGACCACCGCCAGTGCCTTGCAAGCTGCTGGAGATTGGCGATACACAGCTGCTGTCTGTCCCTTGCCCTCTGCCTGGCCTGATGGCGTTCCTTGCCCCCACCTGCAACCGTATGTGTGCTTCGGACTTTGGGCTACGAAACCGCATGCCTTTCCACTGATGATGTCCAGTGATGATGTCCAGTGATGTCCGCTGATGATGTCCACTGATGATGTCCATTGATGATGTCTACTGATGATGTCCACTGATGATGTCTATTGATGATGTCCACTGATGTCCACTGGTGATGTCCAGTGATGTCCATTGATGATGTCTACTGATGATGTCCACTGATAATGTCCGCTGATGATGTCTACTGATGATGTCCATTGATGATGTCCACTGATGATGTCCACTGATGATGTCGGCTGATGATGTCCAATGATGATGTCGGCTGATGATGTCCACTGGTGATGTCCACTGATGTTCAGTGATGGTGTCCTGTGATGGTGTCTGCTGATAATGTCCATCCACTGATGATTTACAGTGATGATGTCCAGTGATGATTTCCACTGATAATGTCCATTGATGATGTGGCACAGCACATCGTTATTCTGGGTTCCACAGGCTATCAAAGTCAGGTCGTCAGGAGGCCACAGGCTATCAAAGTCAGGTCGTCAGGAGGCCACAGGCTATCAACGTCAGGTCACCAGGAGGCCACAGGCTATCAACGGCCACAGGCTATCAACATCAGGTCGCCAGGAGGCCACAGGCTATCAACATCAGGTCGCCAGGAGGCCACAGGCTATCAACGGCCACAGGCTATCAACGTCAGGTCGTCAGGAGGCCACAGGCTATCAACATCAGGTCGCCAGGAGGCCACAGGCTATCAACGTCAGGTCGTCAGGAGGCCACAGGCTATCAACGTCAGTTCGCCAGGAGGCCACAGTCTATCAACGCCAGGTCGCCAGGAGGCCACAGGCTATCAACGTCAGGTCGCCAGGAGGCCACAGGCTGTCAACGTCAGGTCGTCAGGAGGCCACAGGCTATCAACGTCAGGTCGCCAGGAGGCCACAGGCTATCAACGTCAGTTCGCCAGGAGGCCACAGTCTATCAACGCCAGGTCGCCAGGAGGCCACAGGCTATCAACGTCAGGTCGTCAGGAGGCCACAGGCTATCAACGTCAGGTCGTCAGGAGGCCGCAGGCTATCAACGCCAGGTCGCCAGGAGGCCACAGGCTATCAACGTCAGGTCGCCAGGAGGCCACAGGCTATCAACGTCAGTTCGCCAGGAGGCGACACGCAAGTTATTTGACCCCTTGACAGCCAGGAGAAAAGAAAAAAGCAGAAAGAAGTGTTTCAAGTCGTAAATCAATATCCACAACAACCAGCCCAAAACTGAAAATCTTCTGGAGATATACCACTCCAGATCAAATCTGTGAATTTTCAGCCTTTTCAGGGTTATTTCCCCTCTTTTGGTAATGTCGTGAGTGACGTCACTACGGACGCGAGTACTACGTCCAAATGCAGTCAAGGGGTTGATTTCCATGTGCGTCTGTGTGTGAGAATGGGTAGTCAGTGCTGTGTCAGAGGTTGTCCACTGACTGACGCTGACCGCTCTGTGCTTTGTCAGAGGTTGTCCATTGACTGACGCTGACGGCTCTGTGCTGTGTCAGAGGTTGTCCACTGACTGACGCTGACCGCTCTGTGCTGTGTCAGAGGTTGTCCACTGACTGACGCTGACCGCTCTGTGCTTTGTCAGAGGTTGTCCACTGACTGACGCTGACCGCTCTGTGCTTTGTCAGAGGTTGTCCACTGACTGACGCTGACCGCTCTGTGCTGTGTCAGAGGTTGTCCACTGACTGACGCTGACCGCTCTGTGCTTTGTCAGAGGTTGTCCACTGACTGACGCTGACCGCTTTGTGCTGTGTCAGAGGTTGTCCACTGACTGACGCTGACCGCTCTGTGCTGTGTCAGAGGTTGTCCATTGACTGACGCTGACCGCTCTGTGCTGTGTCAGAGGTTGTCCATTGACTGACGCTGACCGCTCTTTGCTTTGTCAGAGGTTGTCCACTGACTGACGCTGACCGCTCTGTGCTGTGTCAGAGGTTGTCCACTGACTGACGCTGACCGCTCTGTGCTTTGTCAGAGGTTGTCCATTGACTGACGCTGACCGCTCTGTGCTTTGTCAGAGGTTGTCCACTGACTGACGCTGACCGCTCTGTGCTTTGTCAGAGGTTGTCCACTGACTGACGCTGACCGCTCTGTGCTGTGTCAGAGGTTGTCCACTGACTGACGCTGACCGCTCTGTGTTGTGGCAAAAACAAACAAACAAAAAACAGGCCCACATTCCTTAAGAAGGAGAGGAGACGTCTGCAGGAGGAGGAGGTGGAAGCCGTTCGTCAGCTGGAGCTGTGGAAACCTGCCACCCCCCTGCCCCTCACCATACCTGTCGTCGATAATGCCAGGTGGGCCTGAGGACAAGGGTGCTGGTGGTAAGGGTGGTGGTGGTGGGGGGCGGGGGGGGGGGGGAATCGGGTAATAATGATGACGATAATGATGATGAGCGCCACCTTACCAAATCAAACAGCGAGAATACCTATTACAGGTGATGATGATGGTGATGATGATGACGATGATGGTTGTGATGGTGGTGGAGGTGATGATGATGATGATGGTTGTGATGGTGGTGGAGGTGATGATGATGATGATGGTTGTGATGGTGGTGGAGGTGATGATGATGATGGTTGAGGTGGTGGTGGAGGTGATGATGATGATGATGATGATGGTTGTGATAGTGGTGGAGGTGATGATGATGATGATGGTGGTGGAGGTGATGATGATGGTTGTGATGGTGGTGGAGGTGATGATGATCATGATGATGAACGCCAGCCCCCTTTCCCTTACCTAATCAATCAGCAAGGGTACCTGTTACAGGTGATGATGATGGTGATGATGATGATGATGATAATGATGGTGGTGGTGGTGGTAGTGATCACCGCCACCTCCCTCCTGTCCCTTACCTAACCAGTCACCAGAAAATACCTATTCCTGGTGGTGAGGATGATAATGATGGTGATGATGATGACGACTATGATGAACATGTGAAGACCAACCAATCCTCTGGCCCCGACACCTGTCATTAACTTCAGGACACCCGTCCCAGTTTGTGTGAGGATGATGATGTTGTAATTAGTGATGAAGACCCTTCTTCCCTACTTGTGTGGCGTATATGTGGCGTCTATGGATTTGTCCGAACGCAGTGACAACTCCTTTAGTAACTGCACTGAGAACTGTGAACTGAGAACAGAACAGGAGGGAGGTGGCGTTGATCACCACCACTACCATCATCATCATCATCATCATCATCATCACCATCATCATTCCTCCCTCCTGTCTTTCTATGCGTCCACAATATATTCTATCGGTTTCTCTCCATTTTTTTCTTTCTTATTTCACTATTCCTTCCACTCCTTCCTTTAGTCCTTCCGTCTCTCCTCCATTCCTTCCTCCCCTCCTCCATCTCTTCCTTCTCTCCTCCACTCTTTCCTTCTCTCCTCCATCCCTTCTACTTCCTTCACTCCTTTCTTCTTTCTCTCCCCCACTCCTTCCTTCTCTCCACTCCTTCCTTCCTTCTCTCCTCCCTTCCTTCTCTCCTTCACTCCTTCCTTCTGTCTCTCTTTCACTCCTTCCTTCTCTCCTCTACTCCTTCCTCCTCTCTTCCATTCCTTCCTTCCGTCTCTCCTCCATTCCTTCCTTCTCTCCTTCACTCCTTCCTTCTGTCTCTTCTTCACTCCTTCCTTCTCTCCTTCACTCCTTCCATCTCTCCTCCATTCCTTCCGTCCCCCCTCCTTCACTCCTTCCTTCTCTCCTCTATTCCTTCCGTCTTTCCCCCTTCACTCCTTCCCTCCCTCCTTCTCTCCCCCATGCCTTCCTTCTCTCCACTCCTTCCTTCCTTCTCTCCTTCACTCCTTCCTTCTCTCCCCCACTCCTTCCTTCTCTCCCTCATTCTCTCCTTCACTCCTTCCTTCTCTCCTTTACTCCTTCCTTCTCTCCCTCATTCTCTCCTTCACTCCTTCCTTCTCTCCTCCAATCCTTCCTTCCTTTTCTCATCCACTCCTTCCTTCTCTCCCCCACTCCTTCCTTCTCTCCCCCTTCCTTCTCTCTTCCACTCCTTCCTTCTCTTCCACTCCTTCCTCCACTCCCCCACTCCTTCCTTCTCTCCCCCACTCCTTCCTTATCACCTCCACTCCCTCCTTCTCCTTCCTTCCTTCTCTCATCCACTCCTCCACTTCTTCCTTCTCTCCTGCACTCCTTCCTTCTCTCCTCCACTCCTTCATTCCTTCCTTCTCTCCTTCACTTCTTCATTCTCTCCTTCCTTCTCTCCTCTACTCCTTCCTTCTCTCTTTCCTACCTTCACCTTTCTCTGCATCTACATTTCTTTCCATCACTGGTTCTTTGTTTTGTTCTCTTCTTTTCCAGTTCTCCTTTTTTCTTCTTTCTTTCCTTCGATACACCTTCCTTCCTCCCCCCCCCTTTCTTCCTCCCGTAGTTCATTCTTTCCTTCCTCCCTGCCTCCATCCTTCGTTCCTTTCTTCCTTTGTTTTCCCTCCTCCCCTCCGCCTGTCCTTCGTTTATTCCTTCCTTCCTTCCCCCTACCTCTACCCTTCGTTCCTTTCTTCCTTTGTTTTCCCTCCTCCCCTCCACCTGTCCTTCGTTTATTCCTTTCTTCCCCCTACCTCCCTCCTTCGTTCCTTTCTTCCTTTGTTTTCCCTCCTCCCCTCCACCTGTCCTTCGTTTATTCCTTCCTTCCTTCCCCCTACCCCCCTCCTTCCTTCCTTCCTTCCTTTGTTTTCCCTCCTCCCCTCCACCTGTCCTTCGTTTATTCCTTCCTTCCTTCCCCCTACCCCCCTCCTTCCTTCCTTCCTTCCTTTGTTTTCCCTCCTCCCCTCCACCGTTTATTCCTTCCTTCCCCCTACCTCCCTCCTTCCTTCTTTCCTTCCTTCCTTTGTTTTCCCTCCTCCCCCCACCTGTCCTTCGTTTATTCCTTCCTTCCCCCTACCTCCCTCCTTCCTTCCTTCCTTCCTTTGTTTGCCCTCCTCCCCTCCACCTGTCCTTCGTTTATTCCTTCCTTCCCCCTACCTCCCTCCTTCGTGCCTTCCTTTGTTCCTCCCCTCCTCCCCTCCACCTCTCCGTTTATTCCTTCCTTTCTCCCTGCCCCCACTATTGTTCTTCTTTCTTTCCTCCCTCCTTCCCTCTTTCCTTTCTTCCATCCCTTCTTCTTTCTTTCTTCCTCCCTTCCTTCATTTTCATCCCTTCATCCTCCCTTTCTTCTTCCTTCATTCCTACCTTTCTATTTCCCCCTCCCATTCCTTCTTTCCTTCCTTCCTCTCTTCCTTTCTCCTCCCTTCATTCCTCCATTTCTTCTTTCCTTTCGTGTCGCTTTATTTCTTCCTTTCTCATCCCTTTCTTACGTTATTCCTTCCTTCCTTCCGTTTTTCAATCATCATCCCTCCTTTCCTTCCTCCCTTTATCATCCCTTCAAACCTCCATACCTTCTTTCCTCCCTTCTTTCTCCCTTCCTTCCTTCCTTCCTTTCTCCTCCATTCCTCCTTTCCTTCCTTCCCTCCATCTTTATTCGTTCCACCCTTCTTCCTATATTCATTGTTCCCTCCGTCTCTTCCTTCCTTCTTTCCTTCCTTCCTTCCTTCCACCCCTCCCTCCCCACCCCTCATACGTCCTTCGTTTATTTGTTCCATCCATCCATCCTTCTTTCTTTCTTCCTTCCTACCTTCTTCCCTTGCTCTCTGCCTGGTCGTGTTTCTCACTGTTGTGTATTGAGGCTGACCCATTGTGTGCAGTTCCAACCCGCAGGAGCCCGAAGAAGAGGAAAAGGTAGGGAACAAATCTTCCAACGCCATAGGCCGACCACGGGGCCCTCGCAAGACCTCCAAGTCCACGGGCACGAGACGGCGCCGCGTCAAGAAGACCTCCCGATCCTGAAGTTGGGACACACACACACACACACACACACACACACACACAGAGGCCCCATAGCCACACACACACACACACACACACACACACACAGAGAAAGTGATGATCTTTATAACTGATTATGTGGTGCTGTTTTGGTTACTAGTTTGATTGATCCAGTTTGGTGACTGGAAGTTTCTGTGATCAAACACCAGAGTGATTGAGAATCTGTGTCTTGAGAACTCGGACCAAAATTATTAACTGTAGTGAGGTGTGTTACACTGCATCACATTACATAGCAGTGCAGTGTAGTTTAGTGTCGTGTAATGTAGCGTAGTTAGTGTTGTGTCGAGTGATGATAAGAAACTTCAGGGAGAGCAGGACAGTACAGGGTCTTCAGAGAAGAAGCCCCCCTC
Organism: Babylonia areolata; assembly: GCF_041734735.1. Taxonomy (NCBI): domain Eukaryota; kingdom Metazoa; phylum Mollusca; class Gastropoda; order Neogastropoda; family Buccinidae; genus Babylonia; species Babylonia areolata. The sequence goes on from NC_134898.1 coordinate 35,460,317, forward strand.
AGTCAAGAGTTTGGCCCATAACTCCTTACACTCTAAGGGGGCCGGGCCGCACCCAGGTCATGACTCCTGGATGCCCCTGTATTGCCGCCTTTTTTTTTTTTTTATGTTTTCATGGTCCTCAGCATGTTCGAACATGCGCCTCCAGGGTGGTCGCCACTTCAGAACTGAGTCACCTTTTTCTGGCAGACTTTTTAACCACTGAGCCATCGTACGCCTAGTTTGAGTAGGGAAAATTTAATCCATATGAAGTTTACTTTCATTCCTCCTCGACCAGATCAAGCTGGAACTATTTTCTGCTGCTTTTGCCATTGCCTTGAGAGCCTGTGTCCTCTCTCTGCCAGAAATCGACAGCTGTTTCATGAAGCTGTGGGCAGATGCTCTCACAAACCCTCTTGCACCAATCTCTATGGCAAGGAGTTTGGCTTAGAAGCCAGATTCTCTCAGGTTGCTGGGTAGGCTAGCATACTTCTCGGTCTTGTAGAATGTAGAATGTGTAGTGTAGTGTAGTGTAGTGTAGCGTAGTGTAGTGTAGTGTAGTGTAGTCGTATGGCGCAGTGTAGAAGTGTAGTGCATTTCAATGTAGTGTTGTGCAGTGAAGTGTAGTGTAGTGTAGTGCATTTCAGTGTTGTGTTGTGCAGTGCAGTGTAGTGTAGTGCATTTCAGTATAGTGCAGTGTAGTGTTGTATTGTTGTTGGCTGATAGTGTTGTAAAGTACAGGCCCAGTGTGCTGTATTTTTGCATGGCGTTCCATCACATCTCACTGTAATGCATCGCGTTTTGTATTTTGTGCACATTGTTGTTTTAACCCGGTGTTCGGTTGTGTGTGTGTGTGTGTGTGTGTGTGTCCGTGGTAAACTTTAACATTGACATTTTCTCTGCAAATACTTTGTCAGCTGACACCAAATTAGGCATAAAAATAGGAAAAATTCAGTTCTTTCCAGTCATCTTGTTTAAAACAATATTGCACCTCTGGGATGGGCACAAAAAAATAAATAATGAAGCCTAATTATATGCAAACTGCATTTACTGTTATATTTATATTTTTTGTATTCTCTAAACTTGGCACTTTGATCTGATATTCTGACCCAACAAGAAGATCAGTTATTATTATCATTTTTTCAAACAGGAACTTCTTTTGCTAAGCATGGAAGTTTTATTTATTTTGCAAACGTTTTGGTGCAGATAGAAAAAAAGGGAAATTACTCTGTAATTAATGCTAGGGGACTTAATTTGCTTTAAACTGATCTTTCTCATCTTAAACATTACATTTTGAAAGTATGCTCAATACATGAAAAGCTTGTGTGTTTTACTCTCAGTCACAAGTGAGTCTTGAAGGCCTTGCCTCTCTTGTGTTAAATTGTGTTGCCCTGTATTGTACTGTGATTATTTTATTTTACCGTATTTCGTGTGTGTGTGTGTGTGTGTGTGTGTGTGTGTGTGTGTTGTTTCCAGATGGTAGCAGGGATTTGCCGAACTCATGTGACGTCAGCATTGACTGGTTACCTACTGAAAGGCAAACTCCACGCCAAGAGATTGCAATTTATGACATTTTTTAACCCAGGAATGGGCCAAACAAAACTTGTGTTCTGCGAACTGAACAAAACATTTTGAAGCGTAGAATTATCGAGGTATCTTTGGAATAATGACAACTGTAAATTTTGATACGAATGGGTAGAAGTCACTTTTCAGGTGATTGCATACTGTGTGCAATCATTGTTTGCGCTTTTGTGATGATTATTTTTATTTGTAACCCGCTCTTGATTTTTAATGCAATAATTGCAGTTGTATCACAAGGTATTATTCCTGTAGTTTTAATCAAAAAGTGTGTTTCTCTCTCTCTCTCTCTCTCTCTCTCTCTCTCTCTCTACGTTCATGCCTCTCTGTGCTAATGAATGTGCGCTTAACACCTCTGTGTGTGTGTGTGTGTTTGTGCGTGCGCGTGTGCGTGCGTGTGCATGTGTGTGTGTGTGTATACGTGCGTGCGTGTATGTGCGTGAGTGTGTGTGTGTGTGTGCAATAACGAAGAAATGTCGAGCAAGCTCTTTAATCAAAAAGAGATGGCACACTGTCATAAAATCAATATCGGATACAGATCAGGGCGTGGGTGACATAATTATTAAGCCTGGAAGCACCACCAGTATACCTATATTCATACTAACTGACGACTGTCAAGAGAAAAAAAAACATGTACAGAACAAATTACTGTTTGTCCTCAGTGGGGAAAACGTTCGTGCTGAACACAGATGACATCCCAACACATTTTTTTGGCAAACATGCATGCACGTTTTCTCGTCCATAAAGAGATTAAGAAACATAAATAAGTTAGTAAAGACAAAAACAAAGAACTAAATAACAAAAAAAGTAATTATGGTTCGTAAGACGAAAATAATTATCAGTGGAGTAGTGTAGAAAGGGAGCGATGGGGTTGCTTTATCGAAGGAAAGGTCAGATATGACGTCTAGTTTTTATCATGAGAGGCAGACAGCTGACTTTGATGACGATGTGTAGCGTGACGTCACGAGAGATGAGCACGGGTAAGCGGATATCATCAACGGGTGATGTCACCTACACACTCGGCCTTCTGACTTGAAGTGTTCAAACAGACTGCTTGGCTGCGTCTGTGTCTTTCGAAAACTACATCTGTTGTTTTTCTGCAGTTTCAAGCTCCAGTCCAACGGCTGTGAAGGCGGAAGAGGATGACCAAAGGGCAGGGGGAGCTCTTTTCCTTGGCTGGAAGTCCCCCTAGGAGACGGAGCTCCGAAGAAAAAACCTGCACCTGCCGAGGCCGTCCTACACGTGGCACTGTGGGACTGTGAGCGTCGGTAGGCGAGAGGGTGGGGAAGGGACTGCACAACTCCTCCTCACTAAAAAAAAAAGTCACCTGTGCTGGTCAGGCAGTTTGAATACAAGAGAACGCTGGCCATTAAGGAGAAGCGTGAACGAAGGAAGCAGGGCTCAAATTATGGAGACGTTTTCCCTTGCAACACCTGTGGGAAGTGCTGCGCATCCAGAATCAGCCTCTTCTCCCATATGAGGACACGCACCGACAGATAAGCCTGCCTGCCTACTCATCCGTCGGACCGACGGGAGACTCCATCATCAGATCGGCGTCCAGTCCTTCCTACTAACTGGAAGCAAACACACTGGGAAAACAACTCGCCCTCTTGTTCTTCAAAATGTCCCTCAAACGTTTCGGGGTGAGGGGAGGGGAAAGAGGGGGAGGGGGGCCCGGGTTGGGGATGATGGGGGGGGGGGGGGGGGGGGGGGGGAGGCGCGGATGGAAGCTTCTGGCCACTGTCTGTCATACCCATCTAATGTTATTTCATTGTGCAAAAAGAAAAAAAAAGAAGAAAAAAACCCAACAAAAAACAAAACAAACAAACAAAAACCACAACAAATTGTGCAAGTGAAATGGGTGAATGCAACGATTTTAACACCCCTCCATCTCCACCCCCCCCGAATCCCCCACCCCCTCTCTCTACCTCTCTTCTCTCCATCTCTTTCTCTCTGTCTTACACACACACACACACACACTCACACACACACATACTCACACACACACATTCTCTCTCTCTCCCTCACACACACACGCACACTCACACATACACACACTCACACACACATGCACACACACTCACATACACACACACACACACTCACACACACACACACTCGTCAATGCACTGTAATCTAAAAAAAATTCTGACCCACGTGTTGGAAACAATCAGGATCTCCCCACCCACACAGGAATGCACGTCCCGTGAACACGGTCATCTGAGAGTTACGTCATCGACTCTTTGTCTCGGGGTCACGTGCTTCCGCCTACGTCCTCGGCAACCGGATGTACGTCAGTGACACGTGACGTGGCGTGTCAACATGGCTTCGCCGGTGGCGGCTTTGTAGAGCAACGAAAGTCACGCAGGTCTGGAAATCCAATCCTCACCAGAAATATGGCACGGTTCATGGTTTATACGATAAATCCTCATCAGAATCAAATGGGAGCCTCGACCTCATCCACGGCCATGGACGGTGAGGGGGAGAGTGGGTGGGTGGGCCGTGGAGAAGTTGGCAGGGGGGGGGGGGGGGGGTTGGGGGATGGAGAGAGGAGACTTCTGGCTTGTGAAGTCTACTGTGATGATGGTGGTGCAACGCCCTTTCGCCCCTCACCCCCAATCATTTCACCGCCATGTTCGTGTGAGTGTTCGAATTCGAAATTTGATGAATGTTGAATGATGAAATAAGGGTTTATTTTCTATACGAACAGCCTGAAGGCGAATTTTTGTACTCTACATCAGACAATAAAGTGATTGACTGATTGAAGATTGACTCCCCACCACCACCACCATCACCACCACCACCATGTTTTCTACAGTTTTTATTTTCACCGCCAGTAATCGTGAACGTGAACATTGTGAAGAGCGATTCTTCCTTTCTTCCTTTCTTTCTTTTATGAAAATGAAATGAAATGAAATAAAACACCAACCCAAAGTTTGGAGAAGAAGAGCAGTGTACAAGGATTCAGAATGCACGTTATGTTTGTAAATGTATGTCATTATGAGTGAGGACGTGTGTGTATGGGTGTGTGTGTGTGTGATGGGGTGTGGGTATGTGTGTGTGTGTCACTGTGTGCGTGTGTGTGTGTGTGTGATGGGGTGTGGGTATGTGTGTGAGTGTGTGTGTGATGGGGTGTGGGTATGTGTGTGTGTGTGTGTAGGATGGGGTGTGGTGTGTGTGTGTGTGATGGGGTGTGTGGTGTGTGTGTGTGTGTGTGTGTGATGGGGTGTGGGTATGTGTGGTGTGTCTGTGTGTGTGATGGTGTGTGTGATGTGGTGTGGGTATGTGTGTGTGTTTGTTTGTGTGTGTGTGTGTGATGGGGTGTGGATATGTGTGTGTGTGTGATGGGGTGTGGGTATGTGTGTGTGTGTGTGTGATGGGGTGTGTGGTGTGTGTGTAGGATGGGGTGTGGTGTGTGTGTGTGATGGGGTGTGTGGTGTGTGTGTGTAGGATGGGGTGTGGTGTGTGTGATGGGGTGTGGGTATGTGTGGTGTGTCTGTGTGTGTGATGGTGTGTGTGTGTGATGTGGTGTGGGTATGTGTGTGTGTGTGTGTGTTTGTTTGTGTGTGTGTGTGTGTGTGTGTGACTGTGTGTGTATGTGTGATGGGGTGTGGGTATGTGTGTGTGTGTGATGGGGTGTGGGTATGCGTGTGTGTGTGTGATGGGGTGTGGGTATGTGTGTGGTGTGTGTGTGTGTGTGTGTGTAGGATGGTGTGTGTGTGTGTGTGTAGGATGGGGTGGTGTGTGTGTGTGTGTGTGTGTGGGATGGCGTGTGGTGTGTGTATGTTTGTGTGTGTGTGTGTAGGATGCGGTGTGGTGTGTGTGTGTGTGTGTGTGATGGGGTGTGGGTATGTGTGGGTGTGGGTGTGTGTGTGTAGGATGGGGTGTGGATATATATGTGTGTGTGTGTGTGATGGGGTGTGGGTATGTGTGTGTGTGTGTGTAGGATGGGGTGTGTTGTGTGTGTGATTTGTGTGTGTGTGTATGTGTGTGTGTGTGTGTAGGATGGGGTGTGTGGTGTGTGTGGTTTGTGTGTGTGTGTGTAGGATGGGGTGTATTGTGTGTGTGTGTGATTTGTGTGTGTGTGTGTAGGATGGTGTGTGTGGTTTGTGTGTGTGTGTGTAGGATGGGGTGTGGTGGTGTGTGTGTGTGTGTAGGATGGGGTGTGGGTGTGTGTGTGTGTGTGTGTGTGTCTGTAGGATGGGGTGTGGGTATGTGTGTGTTGGTTGAGGATGAAGCCGTGGCGCCTGTGTGCCTTGGAGTTTGTTTCTTCAAAAGGTATTTGGTCTGTCTTTTGTCGTTGGTTTTTCTTTTCTTTTTAAATAGAACTGGACTTTTATGGTTGTTTAAAAACAAATTTTTTTCATTGCATTTTGTTTCATTTAATTTCTTTTTTTTAATTTGTTTGGTTTGTTTGTTATACTTACCTGCATACATGCACATCTACCTACCTACCGGTAGTACTTACCTACCTGCGTACCTTCGTATATTTATAGGTATGTATGTATGTATTTATCTATCTGTCTATTTCATTTCTGCATAGGTTTGGTTAGCTATGAAGGTCTGAACAGCGCGTGTCGAGTTATATATATATATGTGTATGTGTGTGTGTGTACACACACACACACATATATATATACATACACGTATATTTTATATAATATAAGATAAAAGAAAAAGAATGAATAAACAAATGAATAAATGATAATTAAAAAAACGAAAAAAATAATATAAAAAAAAGAAAAAAAAAGAAACAGAATTATAAAAATACGAAAAAAAAAGTAAGCAGATAGATAAAGAAATGCAATGTTACCTAGAAAAAAGTGAAAATAATAACAACAAGTAAATAAACGAATAAGCAAATAAGTGTAAATAAACACACAGACAAGCGACAGCCAAGTGGAGAAAGGAGGAAGACTATGTCGACAGACTGCTGCATTCTGAGCTGAAGCCCAGATGAACTGATGATGATGAATATGATTATTGTGCACGGACTATTCAGAGGCACCCTAGGTTGGCAGAAGGGCAAAGTCAGGCGCTCTGGGGGGTTAGGGAGGAGGTCAGTTGACAGAGAAAGATTGAGGGGGTGAAACGAAACGAAACGAAACGAAATTTTATTTTACCATGTGGAGTGATGGCCTAGAGGTAACGCGTCCGCCTTAGGAAGCGAGAGAATCTGAGCGCGCTGGTTCGAATCACGGCTCAGCCACCGATATTTTCTCCCCCTCCACTAGGCCTTGAGTGGTGATCTGGACGCTAGTCATTCGGATGAGACGATAAACCGAGGTCCCGGGTGCATGTACTTAGCACACGTATAAGAACCCACGGCAACAAAAGGATTGTTCCTGGCAAAATTCTGTAGAAAAATCCACTTCGATAGGAAAAACAAATAAAACTGCACGCAGGAAAAAAATAAAATAATGGGTGGCGCTGTAGTGTAGCGACGCGCTCTCCCTGGGGAGAGCAGCCCGAATTTCACACAGAGAAATCTGTTGTGATAAAAAGAGATACAAATATACTCCACCTCGCTCACTACGATCGGCTTCGGATCCACTCCACTTACGCATACCCAGATTCAAACTCTCGACTGTTGGCCGCCGTTCTTTCTCTGTCTCTGGACCTTGCAATTGGAATGAACTTCCTCTTTCGCTTCGTCAAGTCTCCACACTCAGCTCTTTCAAGTGTGGCCTTAAAACCCACCTCTTCCCAAAATAGCCTCCCTTCCCTGCCTCTTCCTTGTCTTTAGTTTCTCCAGTTTTAGAGTTATGCGTGCGTGAGAATGTCTGGTGCGAAAGCACTTAGATTTGTCTATGCACAAGATTCAGCGCTATATAAGTACCATTATTATTATTATTAAATACAAATAATGAGATAAGCAAAACATTTGCTTTTTTCTACCTAGCCTGGGGTATAAAAAAGAGAAAAAAAGAGGGATGTAGGAGGGCAGGGCTACATCAAAGAACACATGAACACAGAACTATTAACAAGAAAGATATCAACGACAAATTTCACTGAAAGTCATATGAGAAACTTATGAAGAAAGACTACTACAAAGCAACAAACTAAAAGAACTCTCTATCCCCACCCCTACCCCAGTCTCCTTCCCTCCAACCCCATGCACATAGTGAAAGCCTGAGAGAGAAAGAGTGAGCGAGAGAGATGGGGGGGGGGGGGGGGGGGGGAAGAAGGAGAGAGAGAGCGAAGGAAGGAAGGGAGGGAGAGAAATCTCTACTGTATCTCTACTAACACCATGCTTTCATTTTATTAAGTATTGTGTAGTGTAGACCCTATTCAGGGCGGGGACTGGATGTAAAAAAAAAAAAAAAAGCACACCAGTGCTTATCTATTATCCTCGAAATAAAGAATTTGTCTTGCTTTGTCTTGTCTTGTGTCTCTCCCTCTCTCTTTCTCTCTCTATTTCATTTAAATAGACAGTGATTACATCAAAATGACTACTTCCTTTTCGTATTCGGCGGAGTGTGCTTGTATATTATTTTATTGCGATTATGTTTTAAATACTTTTATTGTTGTGTTTAGGGAGTTATTGAGTGTTGTTTGTTTAAAAAAAACACCCAAACTATTGGACGGAATTTTGTGGCCGTTCTTTTTGCATACACCCACGTCAAAACTGTTGACATGATAAATGCTCTGCCCCCTTTTAATCTTTTTTATATTATTATCATTATTGGGTTTTTTGTGTCTTTTGTTGTTGTTTTTTTAGGTCAGTGAGTAGCTGTGGCGCCGGGTGATTTGGCAAGCTCTGACGCCCATTCACGGAAACTCATGACATAAGTGCAACCGGACCTCATTGTATGTTCCGGGGAAGGCCCTTAACGACACTGTCAGTATTAATGAAGAGACCGGCCGGTGTTTCACACTGGAAACACGTCATTTCCGGAGGTTGCGAGTGCTTAATGAGAAAGCGTCTAGATTAACAAGAAAAGAAAAGAAAAAAAAAATATTGGCAAATTGGAGATGTCAGTTTCAGTTTCAAGGTGATGTCAAAACGTGCGAACTGACGCATATACGCTACACCGCATCTGTTAGAGAGGGAGAGAGAGGGGGGGTGAAGATGTCTCACATGCTCATAAACCCAACGCACAGATTAGGTCATGTGAGCTTACACTTGTATGTGTCAAACATATACATAAGATAAAATGGGGAAAAGTAGATAAACAGATAAATAAAAATACATAGAAATATAGTATAGTGGAAGATATATACAAGGTAAAAAAAACAACCACCAAAAAATATTGGGAAAAAACACCAGAAAAACGTTTGGTGAAGAGAAGAGAGTTCATCTTCTTCTTCTTTCGTGGACTGTAACTCCCACGTTCACACGTATGATCACGGGTGGGCTTTTGCGTGTATGACCGTTTTTAGCCCGTCATGTAGGCAGCCATACTCCGTTTTCGGGTGTGTGTGTGGGGGAGGGGAGGGGGGGTGGCGGGGGGGGGGGGGGGGGGGGGGGGGGGGGGGGGGTTGCATGCAACCTCAGATTAGAAGTCCAGCGCTTTAACCACTCAGACAGAAGAGAGTGATTTCCAATGGCCCATCGTACGTACACTCATACGGTCTTCTTATGATTTAAGATAAACAAACAACAATGGGAACAAAACACCCTCAAACCCGTAGATTCGTGGGGAATTTCTCTGTGAAAATAACAAGGTAAAGAATGACTCGATGGCGAAAGAAAGCGTTACATCATCTGCGTGTAAAGCATTCGCTCAAAAGAAAGTAATAATTTATTAAAACTCTCTGTCTCTGTCTGGCTGTCTGGAAAAGAAAGCCCTTGTTTATGTGTCTGATGTTTTTTAATGTGAAGGTCTCCACATTTCTCTGCTTTTTTGTGTCTGACTCAGTTGCTGTCCGTGTACCTCTCTCTCTCTCTCTCTCTCTCTCTCTCTCTCTGTGAGCATAGTCAGCATACCGCGGCTGACGGGGACCCTACTCAAGTGGTCGACACACAAAGGAAAGAAATAAGAAAACAAGGAGCACCCAACTGACCATTGCCACATGGAACGTGCGTACGCTTCTGGACAGAGGCGACTCGGACAGACCACAGAGACGCACAGCACTCATTGCGAGTGAACTAGCCAGGTACAACATCGACATCGCTGCCTTAAGTGAGACCAGACTGGCAGAAGAAGGCGAACTCTGTGAGCGAGGCGCAGGCTACACCTTCTTTTGGAGTGGTCGCGGACCTGAAGAGAGACGTGAAGCTGGAGTTGGCTTTGCAGTGAACACAACCCTCGTTGGCAAGCTGGCTGGCCCCCCGAAAGGAGTGAACGATCGCCTGATGACGATGAAACTTTATGCAACGGGAAGAAGTTTACCACCATTGTCAGCGCCTACGCGCCCACCATGACCAACCCGGATGAGATCAAGGACATATTCTACGAGGACCTGAACGCTGTCATCACCACTGTTCCCAACGCAGACAAGCTCATCATTCTTGGTGACTTTAACGCGAGAGTTGGCTGTGACAGCACCTCCTGGGAAGGCGTGATTGGGAAGCATGGGGTTGGCAACTGTAACAGCAATGGTCAACTACTTCTCCAGACATGTGCCGAGCACGACCTTCTTATGACAAACACCGTCCGTCGTCATGGATGTATCCTCGCTCTGGGCATTGGCATCTCATCGACTTTGTCATCGTCAGGAAGAGGGACAGGCAGGACGTACGAGTCACGAGGGCCATGTGCGGCGCCGAGTGCTGGACAGACCACCGCCTTATCGTCTCCAAACTCAACCTCCGCATCCAGCCCAAAAGACGGCCTCAGGGCATGAAAGCACCCAAACGCCTGAATGTCAACAAGCTGGAGCTAGGCAACATCAAGCAGAGCTTTGCTGACACCCTGGAGGAACGCCTTGAGTCCACCGTGCTGGACAACCAGAATGTGGAGGCAGCATGGGGCGCACTGCATGAGACGGTGTACAACACTGCCATGGAGTGCCTGGGGCCTTCTGCCAGGAAGCACAAAGACTCGTTTGATGAGAACTGTGCGGAGATCAAGCAGCTGCTGGAAGACAAATGCCAAGCCTACAGAGCCCACATTGAAGATCCCAAGTCACAGTCAAAAAAAGACATACTGAAGAGCGCACGCAGCACCATCCAGCTGAAGCTGCGGCAGATGCAGGATTCCTGGTTGAGCAACAAAGTTGATGAGATCCAGGGCTTTGCAGACAGGAACGACATGAAGAACTTCTATAACGGCCTGAAAGAAGTCTACGGTCCCACCACCTCCGGATCTGCTCCACTCCTCAGTGCTGATGGTTCTACCCTAATCACTGACAAGGACGGGATCCTTGAGAGATGGGCTGAACACTTTGACAGCGTACTGAACCGCCCTTCCACCATCAATGATGAAGCCATCGACCGACTCCCCCAGGTGTCAGTCAGTGAGTCGTTGGATGCAAACTTTGGAGGAGACCCAGAAAGCTATCCGTCTGCTATCCAATGGCAAAGCCCCTGGCTCAGACTCCATTCCAGCTGAGGTCTACAAAGAAGGTGGTATGGCGCTGACTGAGAAGCTTCATCAGCTATTCCAGCTCATCTGGCAGCATGAGACAGTTCCACAGGACTTCAAAGACGCTTCCATCATACACCTGTACAAGCGCAAAGGAAATCGTCAGGCCTGTGACAACCATCGTGGAATATCCCTGCTGTCCGTCACAGGCAAGACTCTGGCCAGAGTGCTACTGAACCGTCTCATAGCGCACCTTGAGCAAGGTCTCCTACCAGAGAGCCAGTGTGGCTTCCGGAAAGAACGCGGGACTATCGACATGGTGTTTGCTGCCAGGCAGCTCCAGGAGAAGTGTCAGGAACAGAACGTCGACCTTTACTCCACCTATGTCGATCTGACCAAGGCCTTCGATACTGTTAGCAGAGATGGCCTTTGGAGAATCATGGCGAAGTACGGATGTCGAGAAAGTTTCTCCCACTACGGAATACCAGGGTCGGGCCGGTCCAAAAAGGGAAGACTCCAACCTTTCCCCTGTCCCCAAGGGAGTAAAGCAAGGTGTGTTCTTGCCCCCCCCTGTTCAGTCTCAATTTTCACCCATGCTACAACCCTCGAGACGCTGACTAGGATTGCTCGTCCCGCACGTGGTCATTCTTCAACCTAGGGGCTAAAAGAAAAAAACCAAGTGGGGAAAACGTCAACGATTTCCCTGTTTGCTGAGACTGGCTCCAATGCGCCTCCGAAGTGACATGCAACACAGCTCGACATTTCTGCTGCTTGACAATTTGGCTCACAATCAGCAAAGAAGACTGGGGGAGCACCAACCAGCTCAGGAAAAGCCTTAGTTAACCAAAAACTTCATCAAGGGGAACGGTAAGGGGTGGAAAAATTTCACAACCGGGGATACAAGTTCCCAGTTGTCCGACGACGGGGTGAATGCCAGATCCCAAAAGCCCGTCCTTCGCAGTCCATAAAATTTTGGGAACAGGAGGGCTCACCGGAGACAAGCTAAAAGATAAAAGGCATAGTTTCCCACCGTTTGGAGTAAATCAGGAGGGTCTAAAAACCCCCCGCCAAAAAGCTAACCACTTCCACACCACACCCTAAAAAAAAACTTCTCGGCATAAAGGGGCAGAGAAGACCCCTAACGGGTGCTCACTCGGAAAATTTCCAATTACCCCATTTTGATGGGGCCCCACGCGCTGGGCGGCCATTACTTCGCACCCCAGACCACCGACTCCCAAGAAACTGCTGAATGGCGAATCCAACAGGAAAGCGCTCCCGGGAGGCCAAAAGAAGCGCTTCAAGACCTCAAAAGCTTCTTGAAGGCCTTCAAAAAACCACGCACAGGGGAGCTGAATGAAATGGACAGCCAACGGCGTTCAGCTGTCCAAAAAGGCGAAAAATCGGTGAGGCCAACAGAATCGCTGCGCAAGACGCAAAAGGGCCGGAAAAACAGTGCCAGCAAGTCCCTACAGCCCACCCCCCCTGCACACGCGTAGAGCCTTCCGGGCGCGGAGGGGCCTGCCCCGCACTCCCACCCCCCCAGACCCCAACCACCCACCCCAGGGACTGATGGTCCCGTCGATCCCGAGGGACGAACCAAAACCGGGGTTTGTTGTGTGTTTGTGTGTGGGTTGTGTGTGGTGTGTGGTGTGGGTGTGTGTGTGTGTAAAGTGGGAAGGGTGGGGTGGTTGGTTAAGGAGGAGCAGGTTTTAAAATGGAATAACAATTCTAAAGTAAGGGTTATCAGCAATTAGCCAAAAACGAAAAAAAAAAAATCGATAGTTCGTATGGAACACTCCTATTGGGCAATTTCAAACAATAATTTTTGATTGACGTTAATTTTATTTTTTGTTTGAAAGTTTGGGAACTTTCATGTTTGAAAGTAACTGATTTTTGGACACTGAAAGAAAATAGGTTTTTGTGTGATTTGTTTACCAAAAACGCAATAAATGTTTTGGGTTTCGGTGTGTTGTGTGGGGTTGGTGTTTGTGTGTGTGTGTTGTGTGTGTGGTTTTCCCACTCCTACTTAATGTCTTCCCGGGAAAAACAACCCAAATTTTCACACTTTGAAGTTCACATAGGCAGTATGAACAATTAAAACCCCGCGGTCGGTTTTTGCCCTTTTTTGGGGGGAGGGGGACGGGGGGCGCGCCGGGTCGGCCCGGGGTTGTGTTGGTGTTTGGGTTTTTGGTTTGGGGTTTTTTGCTGGTTTTGTGGGTTTTTTTTTGGGGGGGGGTTTTTTTTTGGGTATTTTTTTTGGGGGGGGGGGCCCCCCCCCCCCCCACCCCAAAAAGGGGGGTGTTTGGGGGGGGTTGTTTTTAGGGGGGAAAAAGGGGGGGGGGGGGTTTTTTTTTTTGGTTTTTAAAGGGTTTTTTTGAGGTGGTTTTGGGGGTTTGGGTGTTTTTGGGGGGTTTCTGTGTGGGTTTTGGGGGGTGGATTGTGGGTTTTGGGGTTTTGTGTTTTTTCCCCTTCTTTTTTTTTCTTTGTTTTGTGATGCTGAAATTTAAACCTTTTTTTGCGAAAACAAGGGGGAAAAAAGGGTGGGGAAAATGTGATATTTTGGGAAACCCTATGGAGTCAGGGGTGAAACCCGTTTTTGGGGGCAGTGGTGTGCTTTGTGGGAAAAATTTGGGATCTGGTTTTGGTGTCTGTGTGGAAATGTTCCCCCCGGGGGTTTTTTAAATTTGGGAAAATGGTTTTTTGGGGGGCTGTTTTTGATGGATTATGTGTGGTTGGATTTTTTGTGGGTTTTTTGGGGTCCTAAGGGGGGTCCCGGTTTTTTTTTTTTCTAAAAGAAAGACAAAAAAGGGCGTTTGGGTGCGCAAGTTCGGAAAGACCCCATTTGGTGCCCGGGGATTTGTGTTTTGGATGAAAAAATGATGGTATAATTGGTTAGGGCCAAATTTACCCCGGGATGGTAGACAATTGGCTAGTTAAAACCCTATAAATGATATTTTGTGTAAAAGGGGGAAAAGTGTAATAAAATTGGTTTAAAAATTTTTTTTACATTAGAGTAACAGGAAAAAAAAACCGTCACTAAAACACCCCACCTTAAAAAAACCCCACACCAAACACACACCAAAACACCCCCGTTCAAAACCCCCAAACCCCCCCGCCCCACAAAACCCCCCAAAAAAACACAAACCCAAAAAAACCCCCCACCAAAACCACGCCCGCCAAAACAAACCCGGGGGAAATTGAACAAAACCAAAAAAACTCTTTGTTAAAAGGAATTTTAGGGGGGAAATGTAAAAAAATTTTTCCCTAACTTAAAAATTTTTTGGCTTATTACAAAAACAGATAATTTTCCCAAACCCCCAAAACAAACCACACAAACCACCCCACCAAAAAACACCACACACACCACACCACACACCAAAAAAAAAAAAAAAAAAAAAAAAACACCACCCCCGTTTCAAAAAAAGCCTTTTTTAAAATTTGGGGAAAATTTTTTCTAAAAATTGAATTTTTTCCCCAAGGTTTTTGGGAGAGGGTTTTGGGGGTTTCCCCAACCAAACCCCAACCACACAAAAACCACAATTTTCTTTTAATATTTTCAAAAAAAGGGGTGTTCCCTTGTTTGGGAAAAACCAAACAAAGGTTTCTTTTCTGTTGGCCCCTGTAATTTTTGGGAAAATCGGGGTTTTTCAAGGAAAAATTTTGGGGGGAAATAGAATAAAACCAAAAGAAAAAACAAAAATTTGCCAAAAAAAAAATAAAAAAAAAAAAAAACCCCAAAAAAAAAAAACAAAAACCCCCAACCCCCCCCCCAAAAAAAAACCCCCCCGGGGAAAAGTTTCCCAAAAAAACCCTTTAAAGGAAAAAAAAAAAATAAAAAAAATCCCTTGGGGAAAAAAACATAGTACGCCCTTTTTCCCCAAAAACAAAAAAAAAAAAAAAAAAAAAAAAAAAAAAAAACCCCCCCCCCCCCACCCCCCCTTTTTTTTCCCCCTTTTTCCTTTTTTTGGGAAAAAAAATTTAAAAAATTTTTGATTTTAGTGAGTTTGGGGGGCACATATTCCCTTTTTTAAAAAACTAAAAACCCCCCCCCCTCCTTTTTTGGGCCCAAATTTTCAAAAAAAAATTTTTTTATTTGGGGGGAAAAAAAAACTTAAACTGAATTTTCAAAATTAAAAAAAATGTTTTTTTGTTTAAGGGGGGGCCTAAGGGTTAAAAAATATTACAAAAAAAAATTTTTGGTTTTCTGGGGAAATCCAAAAGACATTGCAAATTTGGGGAAAGTTCCCAAAAATTTTTTGGGGGGGTTGGTTTTTTTTATTAAATTTTTGGGGGAAAACAGCCCGGGGCCCTCTGAAAATTTTCTTGGGAAAAAAATTTTTTTCAGCGGTGGGCCCTTTTAAAAAAGTAACCCAGGGAAAAAAGAAAAACCGGGGCCTTAAAAAAATTCCCTGGAAACCCGCAAACCCAAAAAAATTTTTTTGGGAATGGTTAAATTTTACTTTTTTGGGAAAATTTTTAAAAACCTTTTAAATTTTTAAGGGGTATCAACGCAAAAAAGAGCGTTTGGAAAAAGCGCAAAGGGAAACAGAAATTTTTAAATTCTAAAAAGGCAAAGAACGTTAACCTTTCCCCCATTTCCACCAAAAAAAAAACCCCCCAATTAAAATGTTTAAAAAGAAACCCTTCTGAGAGGGAAAAAATTTCATTAACCCCAAGCAGGGGGTCTTTAGAAAAAGGAATCCGAGGGTTTGGGAAAAAGAAGAAAAAGGGCCCCGTGTTAAAAAACAAAAGCCCAATTGGTTTAAAAAACCCAAACCTAAGGGAAAAAAGGGTATTTCCCGGGGGATTCAGTCAGATTTTTGGAAATAAGTTTTGTAACAATCCAAAAATCCAAGGGAATAAATTCTTCAAACTAAACCTCTTCAGTGGAAAATTTGCAAATTAACAAATTTTTTTAAATTAAAACCCCCCCAAAATAGTTTATGTTGGGAACAGTTTTGTTTTTTTTTAAAATTCCCATTTGGAAAAGTTAAAAAGATGTCCCCACAAAAAAAATCATAAAAACTTCTTTATGGCTAAAATGTTTATAGGTTTGTTTTTTTGTTGTTGTTGTTTTTGTTTGTTTTTTTTGCTGTCCCATCATCTGCACCGTTTCAGTGGCATTACTCCCACGCCGCTCATTTAGATTCCCCCATACACGGCCACACCCGGGTTCGTCCGTCACAGTTCCAGCGTCGGCAGTCCACAGGGAACCGTCGATGTTAGGTCGCCAGGAGGCCACACACCAGAGGAGACCCTGCACTGCTGCTGAGTCACTTCGGTGGTGTTCAGTGGTGCCTGTTTCTGTTTCAACGTACTTAGGACACCACCTACTAAGCCCCCTACTAACGACAATAATGGCTTAGTCGCGGAGCCAGACTGAGTGAGCGTCCCTCCCAGAGTGGAGACCGCCACCACGTCCCTCTAACAACAGCCCTCCATGAATCTGCCGACACTGACGACATTGACAGGACTCACCCCAAGCACGGAAGTGGAGGGGTATCGAAACTGAGGTCACCATGAGAGCAGGGCATGAAAGGCCACATACTTTGAGACTATTTTGTTTCTATTGATGACGATGAAGGAGGAGGAGGATGACGATGATGATGACGATGTTGCTATGGAGGTCCATTTTGGTTTGGGACTGCGTGACAAGGCTGTACTCTACGCTTCCTGTCATAATGATATCCCGGCGTTAACCAGGCCCGGGAGATATAGACACTTGCAGTGTTGGTCAGGTAATTTGAGCAACACACCCAAAGACGCATCCTTGAAGTGGATGACACTCGACTGTGTGGTCCCAGTCTCCCCATTTAAGCCCACATACACTCAACTCTGGGTAGGAGCCGGCCACGGGCCGAAAAACCCACCTCCGCTGGGATTCGAACCCACGTCCTTCCAGCCGTCAGTCCGCAACTCTAACCACTTCGCCACAGCGGCTGGTATGTTTATAGGTATTTTCAAGTACGGAACACCGATTGATGTGAGGGCAATTTTTTTTTACAGAAAACTACGAACGATAGGAATGATTTTACCTTTTCTGTATTCGTTTTACTAAGATTACACACAAACATGCTGTACTACTTTGTTCTCCACACACACGCGCGCTCGCACACATACATTCACACACTCACGCACATCTACGATCACATGGGCATACCCACGTGCGCACACACTGGAGCACGCACTGACACAGAGAGAGAAAGAGTGGCACACAAAACAATCTACACTGGAGCAAGACCCCCATTCATTGTCAGCACTGATCAACAAACAAACGCAATAACAACAACAAACACACAAACAAACAAAAACAAAAAACCAATAATAACAACTGCGAAGCAATTGTCCATGATTAAGGCAACATACAGACAGAATTGTACAAGAGAGAGAGAGAGAGAGAGAGAGAGAGAGAGAGAGAGAGAGAGAGAGAGAGAGAGAGAGAGAGAGAGAGTGTGAAATTGTTTCTTTCTTTTTGATCGATTAAAAAAAGGTTGAAATACATTCTTAAAATGAGAAAAAGAAAAGAAAAGAAAAGAAATACTGAGAATACTAAGAAACACTGTTGAAATTTAAAAACAACAACAACAACAACAACAAAAACAGCAAAAGCTCATGATCAGTGTGACGACGACAGAGATGAAAAAAAAAAAAAAAAATGTGGTGGACAGCTTCCTATCCAAACAGCATGCGTTGTCAACTCATACGGAAGAAAGTCTGCTGTCCCTATACAAACGGCATCCGTGTCGACTGACACGGAAAGTGTCAGCTAATAATCCACTTGTGGGAAGTCACAGTTTTATTTTCTTCTTCTCCTTCTGCGTTCGCGAGTTACGTGGAAGTCTTTTTGGTTTTTTTGGTGTGTGTTTTTTCGTGTACGGCCGGCTTTCCCCCACCGTATAAGCAGCCTGCCACGTTCTAGAAGAGAACGGATTAGATCCCCCTTTCCCCCGTCCCAGCCCCCCTCCACGCCTTTCAGCCCAGTCTTCACATCAAGACAAATAAGCACAGACTATAGCGAAAACTTCACACAATCATATAATTTTTTTTTTAGATAAAAAAGAAAAGAAAAAAAGATTAATGCACAGATGTAGCTCAATCACAAACACACAAACACACACACACACATAAGAAACGCTCAGAAACACCAATCACGAAGATTAATGAATGGATAAATGGATAAATATGTATATGTATGAACGAATAAACACAACGCCGAATTCTATGGCCACAAATCTTAAAGGAGAAGGCCGATGTGTCTCACGTATGAACGTGCACTCACACACTTCATTAAAACAGGAGCACCACGAAGACTACAAAGAAACCCTTAAAAGCCAGAAGCTGGTGCTGGTCTGTCGTCTCTGGTGCTGGTCTGTCGTTTTTAACGTGACTTTGCAAACAGTGTCCAGCAGATTATGAGAGGATGGGGTGATAATCATTGATGAAGACAACAGTATGCATTCGTCAACAGCAGAAGTTTATCACCAGACGCTGCCCAAGTTCGAATTTCATCATGTCACAAGAGGTTGTTTTAATGTTGTTCTTTTTGCCACAGTATCTGCGCTGTTTTCAGTGGCATCACTCCCACGCTGCTCATTCCGAATCCCCTTAACACAGCCACACCCGGATTCGTCTGTCACAGTCACCTCATGCAACACGAAGTCCTCACACACATGAGACACAGGCCTCACCACACCTGAATCGTCGTACGTCAGACTCTTGCTCCCACACCCCACAGGGACCAGACAAGACCTGACTGTTTTGTGCGGAATTTTGAAGAGACAACATCGCTGGAGCACAAAACACTCAGGCTCCTGGTCCCCAACAGGTTCTGTCCCGGAACGCCTCCTCAAAGGAATGTCCGTTTTGGGCGAGGTACAAACGGGAACCAGAGGAGGGCGGTGGACGGTGGTGGGCTGGTCCGTCTTGTCCTCCACAGCCAGCAGTCTGCAAGAAGCTTTGTGGAGCAGGGTGCAGACCTGGCCGTCCCTGTCAGACTGGTACTTCATCCACACCCACGCGGCTTCCTGCTCCAGCTGCTGGCGGTCGTGGAAGGACCTCATTACGGGCTTCTTCTGATGATCCACGGTGAGGTACAGGTCTCCGTCTCCGTCTCCGCCTCCGCCACGGGCCCCGACTATCTTCACGTCCAGCGGGTCGGAGGTGCGACAAATCCGGTCGCTTTCCTTCTCCGGACTGGGCATCAACTGCCATTTGCTCCGCACTGTGGTCACGAGGTTGGTGTTGGTGGTCCCCAACACACAAGACGGGTCGTCGTTCTCCGCCGCTGCCCTGCACGGCAAGGGGGGTACTGACCAGCAAGGTGGTACGTATGACGTCACAAAGTCCTGCTGCTGGTGGCGAGATGTCATGACGGACTGTCAGGAGACGATGAGCGTCGCCGATCTGAACCGGGTCTCGGAGCGGTGTGTGCGCCTGAGTCAGCTTTGGTGCAGTGTGCTGTGGTGTGACGTGCTGTGGTGTGCTGTGCTGTGCTGTGGTGTGAGTGCGGTGAGCGGCGGCCCCGGTCTACCAGTGCGTGCAAGTCATTGGCCACTTTTCTTGACGCCCACAACACGCAGGACACGATGGGATGAGTCACGTCAAGGGTTTGGTGTGCATGAGTGGTGGCGAGACCACGGTTGATCTTGTCAGTGTGACGTTAGTAAACTGATGTCAACCACATGATACATACATTTCGGATTTTCCCAGTATATATATATAGAGAGAGACAGAGTTTCAGTTTCAGTTTCAGTAGCTCAAGGAGGCGTCACTGCGTTCGGACAAAACCATATACGCTACACCACATCTGCCAAGCAGATGCCTGACCAGCAGCGTAACCCAACGCGCTTAGTCAGGCCTTGAGAACACACACACACACACACACACACACACACACAAAAAAAAAAAAAAAAAAAAAAAAAAAAAAAAAAAAAAAAAAAAAAAAAACAACGGGGGAATAAATAATAGATAAGCTTGCATAAATAAATAAATAAATAAATAAATAAATAAATAATAATTATAATATAGAAAAAGGTAGTAGTAATAATATTAGTAATACTAATAAAATGATAATAATAAAACATAAATAAATAAATAAATAAGACAACAATGGTGATAAATAAGCAAATAAATGTAAAATATGAAGACACACATTCACACATACACCCACACATGCATAACAGAAATGCACCAGACATGCAGTTTCACATATATGAAAGCACAGTCAAATACATATAAACGTACATGAGCTCCAACACACACACACACACACGCATTACCGTGCACCTCCTCTACCCCCCTCCTCCACACACTCATTTCTAGTCTAAGTATCGCAGCTTCCACGGCACACACACACACACACACACACACAAACACACACTCACAGAGATGAACACTTACTTGTACAAGCACATATGAAAGCACAGTCAAATACATATAAACGTACATGAGCTCCAACACACACATACACACACACACACACACACATTACCTTGCACCTCCTCTACCCCCTCCTCCACACACTTATTTCTAGTCTACGTATCGCAGCTTCCACGGCACACACACACACACAAACACACACTCACAGAGATGAACACTTACTTGTACAGGCACACACACATACGCCCATATCTCCCACCCCCAACCCCACACACGTACATACAAAGATAGATATATATATATATATATATATATATATATATATATATATATATATATATATACACGTTCCAATATCCTGTTGCTCCCACAGTGTAGGCATGCATACACTCACATACCTCATCCTCTACCCCACCTCCCCCCGCACTCCCACCTCCCCTCACACACACACACACACACGTACACATATCTCTCCTGACACTTGTGTGCAATTTCACTCTCGCGCATTCACAAACGCACTCAAAAGCACAGACCCACACATACACACAAACACACACAGCCGCCACTGACTGGCCGCAAGAGGGATGGGAAAAGATCTCTGATGCCAAGAACGTGGCATCTAGTGTGTTGCTCGGTCTATTGTATTTGGAAAGGCCCACAGAGACTCTGTTCCGTTTTGAAGAAATTTGCGCAATGTTGGTTTGGAAATGATGCCGATATTTGTTTGATTTGCAAAGCATCGTGCTCTACCTTTCATGTTAGATTTGCGGCCGCTCCCTCTCTCTGCTTTTATTTCTTTGAGGCGATCAATGGTGTGATGGCCTTGTACCTGTTCTTTTTGGTATTCTTTGACTTTTCTGAGGATTTCCGATTTTCCTAGATGTAGGCTGCTCGTTGGTGTTGCGTTACCAGCAAGTCTGTCAGAGAGAGAGACAGAGACAGAGACAGATACAGACAGAGACAGAGAGACATGTAGACAGACAAACATATCCTGCCCCCCAGCCCATAAGTGAATTGGTACATTAAGAAAATGTTCAGTTGGATTCCTTTCCATCTGTGAATTAACCCTTAGTCCCCAAATTTCAGCTACATATGTAAGTTATATTTGTACGTTGAACATTTTCCAAAATAGACAGCATTCAATCCAGTTAAAGTTTCTAAATGTTCTCAAAATGTCGACGCCTTTTTGCCTTTTCTACAATATTCTTCCCATGCATTATTCAGATATGGTTTTGTTGAAAATTCCATCCCTAAATACATACATTAATGAACAACTCTTACTCCTGTATTTCCATATAATCATTTTTTTTAGATGCCCGCCCATTCTGAAAACCACAATATTCGTTTTGTCCAGATTCACAAACTTTAATGGCTACCTTCTTCTTTTAAGACATTTAAATGGTTTAGCAAAACTTTTATCCCCCCCCCCCCTGTCTGTCTGTCTGTCTCTCTCTGTCTGTCTGTCTGTCTGTCTCTGTGTCTCTCTCTGGCTCCCTCTCTCTGTCCACCTCTCTCTCTTCCTGTCTTTTCCTTTATCTTATATTATTTATTCACTTTTTTGCAGCTGATGTGGTATAGAGTGTATGAATCAGTGTGCGCGCTGTGACCCATTCTTAAAACTGAAAACTGAAACAGAAAAACTATAATAAAAACTAAAAATGCACAAGAGGTTTTTACCATTTATTTTAAATGTAACAGAACAACACCGAGTTCACAA
>NC_134898.1:35487435-35505408 GCF_041734735.1 Babylonia areolata
AGGTGACGAGTGACTGTGTGCTCTCTCAGAGCTCAGCTCATGAGACAATGAAAGTATCCATGGTGTTACGTTTGCATCTGTCTGCGCGGGCTGCTCTGAGTGAATGTGATGTCAGTAAAGTATGGTTTAAAAGAGAGAGAGAGAGAGAGAGAGAGAGAGAGAGAATAAAATCAGATGGACTGTTAGACTGTTTATGTGAAATGTGAACAGATTGTTTATGTGAAAATGTTCATCACAGCAATGGATCGCGACGAGCCATCAGGGCTGGCTGTACTGTTTTCATTCAAAAATAAACAAACCAAAAAAGTTTTCAGTCAATGACTGCTGAAGATGCTCAGCATTTTACATAAGCTCAGCTACTCAATAAGACGGCAATGGACCATAGATATATCTCCGCACAAAGGTACAACGGTCATAAGTTCTAAAATAAATCTCGAACTCATGCAGTGTAATGGAAAAACAATCATCTCTCTCTCTCTCTCTCTCTCTCTCTCTCTCTCTCTCTCTCTCTCTTTGTGTGTGTGTGTGTGTGTGTGTGTGTGTGTGTGAAATGAAATGAAATTATGGTGCTTAGAGCCTCGCCGACCACTAAGGCTATCGCAAGGCTATCGCCGCGTTAATAACTACTACAAGGATAAAAAAACAAAAACAAAACAAAAACAAACAATTAAAACGAGTCACCACTTCACACTTTCCACTCCAAAGTTTAAAAAAAAACTTCCATAGTTTAAAACCTTCAAATCTGGTTAAAAATGTTCACTTCTTTTAAGAAGTCCATCAGCGCCCACGGAGGGACATCACGAAACAAGGTCTTCAAAGAAACCGCCGTGTAATGTCTGTGTCTAACGTCATGCAGATCCCAACAGTCAAGAAGCACGTGTTTCACGGTGAGAGGCTCATCACAGGGAATACATCGAGGGGCCTCTTCCCCCTTCAACAAGTAAGAATGAGTAAAAAAACAAGGTGTGCCCCGCACGCAGTCTGCACAGCACGGACTCCTCCTTTCTGTTCTTCACTCCCGAAGGGAGGGTCTCTTTTAGGTCTGGACGGATCTGGAAGAGCTTGTTGTCCGTCTGGGTGTTCCACTCCTCTTGCCAAAGATCCTTAACATAAGTGTTCACCTTCCGCTTCATGTCTGTGTATGGTACAAAGGATCTGGATAATTCTTTCTTTACAGCGTTCCTGGCCAGCAGGTGTGTGTGTGTGTGTGAAGTTTTGTAAATGCAAACTAGACTAGTATTAAGAGAGTATTTTTTGTCCACAAGAAAACTTTGAAAATGCACACAGAAGCAAAATCTAATGTGAATTAGTCACATCAGCGCTCATGACAGACTAATACCGATCAAGGTTTTGTACACGGTCAACAGCCCTGCAAACCGAATTCTTGTTGTTGTTGTTCACATCAACGCTGAACCAGCAAACAGTGTCGATGAGTTTCGCCTGTGGAACGTGATGCTTCGTACATTGTACAACAGCAGAATTCATGTGTATTATTTATTTTCCCCTGTACAAAGATGGTCAGAAGTTATCCTCTGCTTCCGGTAAACATGTTAACTCAGCACTATTCGCCACCACATATGGGCAGTAAACACAAGAAAATAACATCTGGAGAAGGATGGCCTCTTCTGTGCTGTGTCCCAATGACTCTTCACGGAGCTAATGGAGGAGGAGCAGAAGAAGAAGAAGAAGAAGAAGAAGAATCATCGAACACAATATCTTGTCTCCAAATTGATGAAACAACAACTCACAGTCCGGAAAAGATACTTGGAGAAATAAAGAATATTTTGATAATCTATACAAAGAAGACAAATCGTTAACTGGGGGAGACATACGGGAACATTTCCTATCTGACCAGGATTTTCCAGTCCTGACACAAGAGCAAAAAGAAGACTGTGACAAAATAAGTTACTGTGGAGGAACTCCTGTATAATCGATGCCCTGGAGGAAGACGAATGATCTTTTTCAACGAGAAAAGGAAAACCTAACACTAATACATAAAGGAAGAACCTTGAAAGAAACAATCTAGCAAACTACCGACCTATTACTCTTACCAACACAGACTACAAACTATTTACCAAAGCTTGGCTATACGACTGCAAAACGTAATCAAAACAACAACCAACAAAGATCAGATAGGATTTATAAAGGGTAGAAACATTGCTTTTCATTTGAGGTTCTTTGATGATCTCACAAAATATTTAGCTAGAACTGACTAGCCAGGTGCACTGATAACATTAGACTTCTCAAAAACCTTCGACACGATATCAAAGAATTGTATAAAACAAGCAGTTGGCATTTTTAGTTTTGGTCCAAAATTCGCAAGTTTAATTGCAACAGCAATGAGAAATACGGAAAGTTGTATACACAATGGTGGCTGGCTATCCGACTGGTTCCCAACTGAAAGAGGAATAAGACAAGGATGTCCACTGAGTCCCCTCCTCTTTGTTATAGCTGTAGAAATCCTTACCATCCGAATTCGAAACAACAAAGAAATTGAAGGAATCAAACTCTCGCATCAAAGAATCAACGACAACGGTCAACCCAATATTACCAAAATAAAAGCAATTTGCAGACGGCACTACGCTAACAGTTAGAAATGAAAAAGATATACAGATAGCCATCAATATTATCGACGAATTTGAAAGCTTTCCAGGAGTAAAACTTGATAAAGTTAAGTCAGGAGGAATATGGTTGGGTTCAAGGAAAAAAGAAGTTGGAACCTATAATAGCATACCTAATCTGATAAAATAAAGATTCTGGGCATATATTTTTCAGCAGACAGAGAAATTTCGGAAATCGAAGAGAACTGGAAATCTAGAATAGATACAGTAATCAGAACTATTAAAAGATAGGAACGAAGGAACGCATCACTCTTTGGCAAGGTTATATTTGCAAAAACACTCCTCCTGTCACAGTTCACTCTTCTGCTGCAAGTAGCATCGATCCCAGAAAAGACAATAAACTATATAAATACTCTGTTGTTTAGATTCCTGTGGAAGAAAATACAACAATAAAAGAGCATTTGAGAAAGTGAAACGGGAAGGCCAAAATATGATAAATGTTGAATATCAACAACAAATGTACTTGGTAAAATGGGCAGTAAAACTCCTCAAAGAAGAAAAAGCACAATGAAGCATCCTTGCAAAACAAAATATTGCACCTTTTGCGAACGCACACTGTGCGTTTAACTGCATTGTCGCTCCAAAAGAAATAAAACACTTAGAAAAGGTACAATTAGTCTTCTGGGGGGATGTGCTAAAAACAGTAGCGTCTTTCAACAAGAATAGACTGACAGACAACATGAAAACGGAACCTCTTTTGAACAATAAACATACAAAATACAAAGTAAAGACCTCATTTTCATACAGTGGAGTAAAGCGGGCTTTTCCGTCGTGCAAAGCCTTTGGCTAAATAGAAACCTCTTTACGTACCAGGAAGTTTCAGAAAGAATTGGTCCTCAGCCAACCTACTATTTGAGTACAACGTATTACCACGCGTGTGGAACCTTCAGCTAGCACATGATGATCTAAAGGAAGACATTCCGTATGATATTGCAACTGAAGAGAGAAACGTAACCACCCTGTCTAATAAACAAATCAGGAAAATATTTGCCCTTAAAAAACAACAACAACAACAACAACAAAACAACAACAACAAAAAACACAAAAAACCCCAAAAAAAAACCAAACAAACAAAAAAACAAAAACAAAAAAACCACGAGATTTGCGCAGTGCAATTTCGGAGACGAAAATTATTATTTCAGCTTCGCCTATGAATGCACGCAGAAGACACGACTGAGGTTATTACATTTCAAATTCATACATAACATCTACCCAACGAACATCATGCTGCAAAAAAGGGGTCTCGCAAATACTAAGAAATGCCATTGGTGCCAAGAAATCGACACATTGAACATGCCTTCTATGCATATCCCAAACTCACCACTTTCTGGAAAAAAGGTAAAACAATTTATACTCACTAAGTATAACACTTGGATCCCAATGATCGAGAGGATATATTTGGTGCAACTAAAACTGATATATTATCAAATTAAAAAAGAAAACAAGCAAACACTATCTTGTTGGTTGCAAGGCTGGCTATCTCCAAATTTGAATACGGCAAATGTAAGAATCTTGAACAGAGCTACACTTTAGAAATCAGGAAGGAATATAGAATGATTTTTTTTAATGAGTGACCAGGTGCTCACATCAAACATACACATACATATTGTACTTGCATAATTACAGTGCCTCCAGAGAGAGAGAGAGAGAGAGAGAGAGAGACAGACAGACAGAGAGACAGAGAGACAGAGAGAGAGAGGACCTAGTTTTGTCTTTCACTGTCATTGTGTGCAGGGTCATTGTGTGCGTGTTTTGTGTGTTTTTTTTTCTTCTTTTGTGTTGCATGACCTTGAAAACGCTGAATAATGCCAACGGGAAGAAGATATATTTCAAGGAAATAAACAAAGAAAAGGAAAAGAAAAAAAAAGAAAGAAAAAAGGGCAAAAGATAACAAGAAAGAACGGAGAAAAATCATGATGGAAGAAAAAAAGGAAAAAAAAACAACCCCAAACAAACAGCAACAACAGCAAAACAAAACAACAAAACAAAGAGAAGAAAAAAGAAAAGAAAAAAGAAACGAAAGTCTTCCATGGATGCTGAGACAGCCCTGCATATTTGCAGAACTTGAACGCATCATCTGAATCCTCCTTACAAAAATAAAATAAAATAACTAAATATATAAACAAGAACAACAACAAGAGGACTAAGGTGGCCAACTCCAGGAGGGGCGACAGAATACCTTCTGTTCATATTGCTCACAGCGTGCTCCTTTACTCAGTAATATACAATACACCAAACAATATCATCCCAATTTTCTCATGTGGCCAAATGGATGGGGAGGGACTGAAGTGTTCCGGCACTTTGAATGCTTGCAACCAACAGTATGATGATTATGAAACACTCGTTATGCTGAAGGCACAACTTACAAACCAGACTGTCTAGTGAATAGTGCTGTGCAAAACTTACCGTACCAGACTGTCTAGTGGATAGCGATGTGCAAAACTTACCGTATCAGACTGTCTATTGAATAGCGATGTGCAAAACTTACCGTACCAGACTGTCTAGTGAATAGTGATGTGCAAAACTTACCGTACCAGACTGTCTAGTGAATAGCGATGTGCAAAACTTACCGTACCAGACTGTCTAGTGAATAGTGATGTGCAAAACTTACCAAACCAGACTGTCTAGTGGATAGCGATGTGCAAAACTTACCGTACCAGACTGTACAGTGAAAATGATGTGCAAAACGTACCGTACCAGACTTTCTAGTGAATAGTGATGTGCAAAACCTACCAAACCAAACTGTCTAGTGAATAATGATGTGCAAATCTTACCGTACCAGACTGTCTAGTGAATAATGATGTGCAAAACTTACCGTACCAGACTGTCCAGTGAATAGTGCTGTGCAAAACTTACCAAACCAGACTGTCTAATGAATAGCGATGTGCAAAACTTACCGTACCAGACTGTCTAGTGGATAGTGATGTACAAAACTTACCAAACCAGACTGTCTAGTGGATAGTGATATACAAAACTTACCGTACCAGACTGTCTAGTGAATAGCGATGTGCAAAACTTACCGTACCAGACCGTCTAGTGAATAAAGATGTGCAAAACTTACCGTACCAGACTGTCTAGTGAATAATGAAATGAAGCAGAAGTAAACGTTGTGTATTCATATTGTCTGGTTACAGAACATTATGCATTCATATTCTCTGGCTACAAAACATTATGCATTCATATTGTCTGGCTACAAAACATTATGCATTCATATTCATATTCTCTGCAAAACGTTGTGCATTCATATTATCTGGCTGTAAAACGTTGTGCATTCATATTATCTGGCTGCAGAACGTCGTGCATTCATATTATCTGGCTGCAAAACGTTGTGCATTCATATTATCTGGCTGCGAAACGTTGTGCATTCATATTATCTGGCTTCAAAACGTTGTGCATTCACTGGAAATTATACAAATAATGAGGCAGGAGACGATATGATTAACAAATAGTAAAGAGCGGTAACTCTCTCAATTACACAAGGTACACAGCTCCAAGTCAGTGATGCTTACGCTACCGATTCAGCTAGCACACAGGTAAATAAAAGGTACACTGGAACAAACCCAGACACTTCCTCAAAAAAACAGGAAGCGCCGGGCCTGTCCTTATACCAATCATTTGACATGTGCACACAGCAGCAAAGACAGAAGAAATATGCAAACACAAATTAGCTTTTTTTTTAAATTCAAGACTGGCATAGCCTCTTTAATCCTGAATAAGCCACACAGAACACATGGACAATACAGAACAAATACATGGTTGCCTCGGTAGTTTATCCACTGGAAATTATACAAATAATGAGGCAGGAGACAATATGATTAACAAATAAAAGTGTGCATTCATATTCCCTGGCTGCAAAACGTTGAGCATACATATTCCCTGGCTGCAAA
This sequence comes from Babylonia areolata, assembly GCF_041734735.1. NCBI lineage: Eukaryota > Metazoa > Mollusca > Gastropoda > Neogastropoda > Buccinidae > Babylonia > Babylonia areolata. Next base: position 35,493,944 of record NC_134898.1, read on the forward strand.
ACGTTGAGCATACATATTCCCTGGCTACAAAACGTTGAGCATACATATTCCCTGGCTGCAAAACGTTGAGCATTCATGTTCTCTGCAAAACGTTGTGCATTCATATTGTCTGGCTGCAAAACTTTGAGCATTCATATTCTCTGCAAAACGTTGAGCATTCATATTCTCTGCAAAACGTTGTGCATACATATTCCCTGGCTGCAAAACGTTGTGCATTCATATTCCCTGGCTGCAAAACGTTGAGCATACATATTCCCTGGCTGCAAAACGTTGAGCATACATATTCCCTGGCTGCAAAACGTTGAGCATACATATTCCCTGGCTGCAAAACGTTGAGCATTCATATTCTCTGCAAAACGTTGTGCATTCATATTGTCTGGCTGCAAAACGTTGAGCATTCATATTCTCTGCAAAACGTTGTGCATACATATTCCCTGGCTGCAAAACGTTGAGCATTCATATTCTGTGCAAAACGTTGTGCATTCATATTGTCTGGCTGCAAAACGTTGGAGCATTCAAATTCTCTCAAAACTTGCAATACATAATTCCCTGCTGCAAACGTTAGCATTCATATTCTGTCAAAACGTTGTCATTCATATTCCTCTGCACAACTTTCTTTCATATTCCTCTGCAAAACTTTGCATTCATATTCTCTGCTGGGAAAACGTTAGGAAGACATCGAAAAGAAAAGACAAAAAATAAAAAAAAAAACAAAAGCTTATCAACACCATTAGTACCGTATTCCATCTGATTACTGTAACATCAGGATATACTCTCAGGATCAACAGAACATTCGTTCGTTGCTAGTAGACAACAAAATGGTGATGTTCCACGGACAGCTTCTGTACTTTATATACCACTGTCTGAATTGTATCCATCTCCTTCCAGCTTTATAACCAACTCTTGCACCATGTCACACAGCACAAAACAAACAACATATGCACAACACACACACACATAGCTTTAAAACTTCAAGAACTGGCATACCTCTAACACTGACGACGCCACACAAAACACAACATACACACAAACTACATGGTTGCACTCGATATCACTGGAAATAACAATCAGGCACGCAGGCGACAATCAAACAAAAAATTCACATACACGGCCAAACGACATACATATTCACGCGGCTGCAACTCGAGCAACAAATACCCGCTACAAAACGAGCACACCGCGCAAAACAATACAGCATGCACACAACAACGTGGCACTGTCGCGCACAACTACATCAACACGCACAACTTCTCATTTCTCACAACAACGTGCGCACACATACCCCTGCAAAAACTCATCATACCCCTGCAAACACATACATATCACACCAAACACGTACAACAACACACTGCTGCAAACTACACACACCCCCAACGTTAGCATTCCATATTCTGCTGCAAAACGTATGCATCAACGCTCAAAACTGACACACACCTGCAAAACGTGCAACAATCCACGCGCACAACTAACATTCTTTGTTCTGTGAAACACGTTCATGTCAAATCATCTCTCAAAACTCTCAATCATCTACAAAACTCATCATATCTCTCAAAACATTAGAGAACACGAAAAAAAACACAAAAAAAAACAAAAAAAAATCACAAACTATCACCATAGTCTCCCATTGCCATCGTGAAAAGTCGATCTGTAAGGATGACGTCTAGGTTGAAAAAAACTGTTGATTGCAATATAAAAAAGTGATGATAAACTTACTGTACAATACCACTCAGATACCAAAACACTACACAAGGAAATGAGAGACCAACTAGATCACAAACAATGTAACAAAACTGATATCGAAAAACAACATAGCATCTAAAAACAAAAAGCACAATTTTTTCATGGGATCTCGGACAGGATACTGCATTTTGGGGGGAAAATCACAAAAGAATATAAAGAATATAAATAAACAACGAACAGATAAATAATTCAGCCACCAATCAGGATATATGGACAGACAGATAGATAGATGGGTACATAGATAGATAGATAGGTAGATAGATAGATAGACAGACAGACAGACAGACAGACAGGAGTAACGCACACAGACACGCAGCCACACAAGGCTTAATCACTAACCAGCGCGTTGAAGTCTTGATTTTTGTTGTGTTGTTTTTGTTTGTTTTTTGCTCTCTCTCTCTCTCTCTCTCTCTCTCTCTCTCTCTCTCTGTGTGTGTGTGTGTGTGTGCAAAGGTCAGGCATCTTTTGTCCCTGTGCCTGAGGTGGTATATATGACGAGTCCTGTGAAACCCTGACGTTCCTCCGTTGAAAGTGACACTGACACTTAGTACCTGACCCGTGCCACACCCGGCAGCCAAACAATCAGAAAGACTGCGGTCAGAACAAAAGGACTTGGAGTTCGAACCCACCTCTTTTGTCCAAGCCTACAACCACACCCTCGCTGGACCGCTCGTTCTGTATCCAGTTCGTTGCTGCCTCCACTGCCCGGGGGGGCTGTGTGTGTGTGTGTGAGGGGGGGTGTGGTCAGGGTGTGGTGGTGCTAGTTTCAGTTTTCCTGGGTACCCGACAGACACCAGAAACGGCGATCACGAACAAAAGACTTCTTCACTTGACCAACCAACCAACCACACCCACAAACCACCGCACCACTGTACCTTCTCCTTTCTACCGCCTTCCCTTTCTCCCGACGCTGTGCTATCTCCCACTATCACCGCTTCGCCGTTGTCTCCGCTGTCCGGGGGGTCAGGTTTTGTCTAGGGGTCCACGCCCTCCCGCCCTGACAGTGCATTGTCATGTGAGACGAAGATATAACTGACATTCACTGTAGATGGATGGAGCGAGGGAGAGAGGGAGGATGGAAATGTGTGTGTGTGTGTGTGTGTGTGTGTGTGTGTGTGTGTGTGTGTGTGTGTGTGTGTGTGTGTGTGTGCGTGTGTGTGTGAGAGAGAGAGTTCTTCTTCCTATGTAGCGCGCGCGCGAGCGCGTGAGTATGTGTGTGTGTGTGTGTGTGTGTGTGTGTTTTTCTCCGTGTGTGTGTGTGTGTGTGTGTGTGTGTGTGTTTTCTCCGCGTGTGTGTGTGTGTGTGTGTGTGTGTGTATGTGGGTTTCTTTCCGTCGTGTGTATGTTCGCGTGTGTGCGCACGTATGAGTGTTTATAGACGCACACGCGTGCTGCGCGCGCGCACCACGCACACAGCTAAGACCCTCCTTCTGAAAGAAAAAAAAGTGTCCCGTGTCCGCTGAATTCCGAACAGTCGCTGGCGCACTGTCTGGGAAAGGCGATTAGACCTATCACGTATCACTTCTGAATCAATAAAAAGAGTAGCTATCCAGCGGCAGCAACAGAATGAACGAGAATTGGCGTGACTGACCAGTCTATGTATGTGCCGGTTTGTATCATAAGTCCTTTTTTGTACTTCATAGAATCGAGTTCTTTTTTAGTTTCAGTGCAAACTTGGGTGAAAATTGAACATGAGCAAGAGAGAGTCAAAGTCAAAGCCAAAAGTGTTTTATTCGTCAGGACTCTGGTCCATAACAATAGGAATCACTACACAATGCAGTGAATATAACATGTGTTGATTTATATATCACTGAGGCATTTTCGTTTTTGACTCACTTGTGTAAACAAAGTGAGTCTGTGTTTTAACCTGGCGTTCGGTTGTGTGTGTGTGTGTGTGTGTGTGTGTGAGTCCGTAGTAAACTTAAAATTACCATTATCTCTGGAAATGCTTTGTCTGCCAGTATCAAATTTAGCTTAAACATATTATGTAAAAATCTTCATAGTCATGGCAGTAACAGGTTGTAAGTCTCCCGAATTAAACCGCATATCCGAACCATTAACGCTTTATTTCGTTGAGATTTGTTCCGAAATCCGAAAATTCTACAAAACGAATTGAATCGATCGTTTCTTTCAGCCCATTGTAGACTGGTTCGTGCAGATCTACAGATCTACCGTGTGTTGCGGTGTGCTCGAAGCGATGGCAACGTCTCCTTTACCGCCGAAATAAAAGAATAATCGAGATATGATAAAACATACAAAAAACATGATTTGAACGGCGTTATTACGTCCACTACAGTACATCTATTTATTGCAAGAAGAAGAAAACGAAATTCAGTCAAATGACGTCAGATGCGCCACAGCACTGGGGATCAGTCTGCCTGCTTCGAACTGAGCAGGCACTGATGGTTCGATCCCGGTTGCATGTCTTTTTTTCCTTCTCCCAAGCTTATTTTATACGTATCATATTTAATACAGAGCATGTTTCAACGATTTTCAAATCTCTTTTTTTCCCCCTCATGATTCCTTTTCTGTATAAAGCGCGAAGCACAAGTGAGTCTTGAAGGCTCTGCCTCTTGTGTTAAGGCCTTATAGTAAATGCTTCTGATCTTACAGCTGTGCGGGGGATGCAATACATGGACACCGCGCAAAAGATGCTTAACCAATGCATCCACGACCTCATGCCTCTGTCATTGAAGCACTCATGATGAAGAAATATGTGAGATGGCCTGGGCATGTTGTGGTCAACACACGACTAACGAGGTTCCCAGAGCTGGCACTAACGTGAAGCACCTCAACGACAGCTTGAAATCATCTTTGAAAGCTGACTGAGACAGACACTGGACGCCTTATTGTCTTTAGAGGAATCAGCGCATTCGGCACTCAAAGGCTGGCATGTGCGATTCAGAGACCCCTCACTCACAAAAGAAGAATAACTGATCCAGCTGCATGAGTTAAATGCGGGTGCCCGTAAGCATCCATGTTTTTGGTGCTGTGATCTCACCTTGTCTAGCGTCATGGCTGTCAATGGTTTCATTATGTATATGTTCACACGGAGCGGATAGGACAGCACTAGTCCGTTGAAGGGAACCCCTTACTATCTATGGCTAGAAAATCAAGCGTGTTTTTTTTTTCATATATCCGAAATTGTTCATGTCGTTTCGTTTTTTGTTTGTTTTTTTTAAACTGAGGACGTCTGATGTAATAAAGGGTTTTAAGGTTAGTTTGCAAATAATTTCTGGTGCAAAAGATCATGGGTATTCTATCGTATGTTTTCAAAAATAAATACTGATGTATGCCACCGGCTCATTTATAAAGTGGAAATGTCAGCTAGGATTGATGGCTAAATGGGGAAAAACTTGTTAAGTAAATTTAAAAAACAAACAAATTTTGAATCGTTAATGACCTCACACAGGATTCTTGTCAAACCAGTATTTTGAGGGAAACGGGGATCATAAACAGTGATAAGTCCAATAAGGAAATGGACATTGTGTGTGATTAGTCATGGTTTTGTGATTTTTCCGACGCCTCGCACAAAGAGCATAGAAAAAAAAAAAAAATTCTGAGAGAGATGTGAACAGTTGACACGATTCAAACTGAAATTAGAACTCGACTTTTCTTGAAATGATGAATGAAAAAAGTATAAAGAAAAACTGACGTTGTACTTGACCGCATTCTTTTGAACGCTTACGAAAGCGGATGAATATAATAGATTTACATGTTTTTTGCCTTTTGTTGAAGTTTTCAGGTTTATTCACAAACGTGTTGGTAAAAAAGGGAGAAAGTGAAAAGCAAAAGGAAGACATGAATAAACTTTTGTTGTATTTGTTTTTATGCTGTCCTTTTTGACTCACTTGTGTAAACGAAGTGAGTCTACGTTATAACCCGATTTTGGTGTGTGTGTGTGTGTGTGTGTGTGTGTGTGTGTGTGTGTGTGTGTGTGTGTGTGTGTGTGTGTAAGTGTGTGCGTGCGTGCGTGCGTGCGTGCGTGCGTGTGTGTGTGTGTGTGTGTGTGTGTGTGTGGTAAAACTTTAACATTGTCATTTTCTCTGGAAATACTTTGTCGTTTAACTAAAAAATTGGCACAAAAGTAAGAAAATTGCTCTTCTTTCCACTCATACTGTTTTCCATGACAGTGCACCTTCAGGATGGGCACACACACATCCTTGTTGATGTGATTTTCCCAAGCTCCCTTATGACACTCAACTCACTAAACTATTTTTCTCCAAGTTCTTTTGCTATCCTCCGCAAAAACATTGACATCGTTGATGTGAACGAGTGGATGATGCTGATAAACAAGCCTAGACTTAACAACGTCAAGACAAAAGCCATACTTATAGGTTCTAAGTCTGCACTTATATCATATTTTAGACCATGTCTTGACTGTCTTCAACGCTGATGCCGACTTTCAAAATTCAACCAGCCGCCATGGCGAAGTGGTTAGCGTCAAGGACTGACGGCATGGAGGACATGGGTTCGAATCCCAGCGGAGGTGGGGTTTTTTTTCGGCCCGTGGCAGCTCCCACCTATTCAGTGTGTTATGGGCTTAGATGGGAAGTATGGGACCACACAGTCGAGTATCATCCACTTCACAAATGTGTCTTTGGTTTGTTGCTCAAATTTCCGGTCCAAAACTGCAAGTGTCTGTATATCTCGGGCCTGGTTAAGGCCGGGATATCATTATAACAGGAAGCGTAGAGTACAGCATTGTCAAGTAGTCCTAAGCCTAAATGGACCTCCAGAGCAGCATCTTCATCCTTCTCCTCCTTCTTCATCACCAATATAAAAACGTCCCAAATGATGTGACCTTTCATGCCCTGCTCTCATGGTGACCTGCTTCATTCATCCCCTCAGTGATAACGTTCCTCTTGAAAGGCATAGTTCTACCAAAATGGTTGCCCTTGTAGGTTTTTGTTTGTTTGTTGCTGTTGTTTGCATATCTGTTATGCATGTGTGTCTAGGTGTGAATGTGTGTCTGCATGTTTTACATTTATTTGCTTATCTATCAACATTGTTTTGGGTTTTTTTCTTCTTCTTTTGTGCACTCAGAGTTGACTTCATCCAGATTTTGCGCCTTATAATAATAATAATAATTATTATTATTATTATTATGGATTTATCCATTATTTTTCATTTATTTATTATTTTTCTCAAGGCCTGAATAAGTGTGTTGGGTTACGCTGCTGGTCAGGCATCTGCTTGGCAGATGTGGTGTAGCGTATATGGATTTGACCGAACGCAGTGATGCCTCCTTGAGCTACTGATACTGATACTGGTTTTTTTTTTGGTTTTGTTGTTCTTTTAATTATTGCTCTTTGGTTAAATGAAAAATTTGTATTCAACTGGCAGCAAGAAACAGGCTGTAAGCATGAGGACGTTTTCAAAAAATGAATGAAAGCTGTCACTTGTTGTGGTGGTGTGTCCATCGAGATCGATGATGACCATCGTTGTCATCCAGCTGGGGGATGATGCTCAAGAATCTATCTGCGAATGCGCAGATGGCTGAATAGTCCAATCTGCGCATGAAATGTTCGCTGACAGTTGGGGCAGACAAAGACAGGCATACCATTGTCAGGGAGCTTGTTTGCCCGTGACTTTCTGGCCTGCCTCTTCTGAACAGCTGCAGCAGTCCTGTTGGCCTCCCACAACTTGGCGCCTTTGTGCACAGCAGCGCGCCATTTGTCACGGTCCACTGCAGATTCCTCCCAGGAGTCGGGGTTGATATCAAACGCTTTCAGAGAGACTTTCAGAGTATCTCTGAAGCGCTTCTTCTGACATCCGTGTGATCTCTTCCCTTGTTGCAACTCGCCATAGAAGAGCCTTTTGGGCAGCCGATGGTCTGGCATGCGCGCCACGTGTCCAGCCCAGCGAAGCTGGGACTGCATCAGGATGGTGAAGATGCTGGGAAGGGTGGCTTTAGCGAGCACCTCTGTGTCTGGGGTCTTGTCTTGCCACTTGATGTTCAGTAGCTTCCTGAGGCATGTTGTGTGGAAGTGGTTCAGCTTCTTGGCATGTCGTTGGTACACTGTCCAAGTTTCGCAGGCGTACAGTAGTGTGGAGAGAACTACTGCTCTGTAGACCTTTAGCTTGGTCTCAAGACTAATGCCTCTTCTGTTCCAGACATTTGCATTGAGTCTTCCAAAAGCTGGATGACTGATGACTTGCGCGATGAGTTTGTTTAAAGTGAAGAGGAGTTGCGCAACGTCGACCTCACTCTCTCGTCCGGGTCCACCAATTTCCAGTGGCAAGACTAAGTCGAGACGACTGGAGGATGAGCACGGATGCAGTGGATGACCAAGATATCCTTTCGGTGTCTCATCTTGCTCTCTGCACTCCACAGTGCGTTGCTGTAACCGCCTTCCTCTCCGTTGAACCGATAGGTTTCTTCCGCAGATTCTGCCGGATCCAGACTTCGCATGCATGGGTAGACACACCCCGGGGGCCAACTGCATGTGACATGCACACAGCTCGGTGGAGCTAGATGGTCGTCGGTGGCTCTCCTGAGCCAACGCCCTTTTATGGATCTCCATAAGGGTGTCTAGCCACCCGCCTCACCCGTCCCGGAAGGGAGCGGTGGGAGTGCCGGTTTAGTCGCCGGCAACCCGACCCTGAACAGGTTGTACTGGATTACAGGTTACCAGTAGCAGATCTAATGACCTGACCTGACCTGACCTGCCTGTACGATGATACAGACCTACCATATGGAGGGAAACCATGATAACATTGTTCTCAATGAGGAACCTGATGCATGCAATAATGTTTAAAAAAAATTAAAACGATAAACGCTACAGGAGACACTTCACTTATGTGAACACAGTGGGTCAACGTGATAACCAGGTGTTCGGTTTTCTGTGTGTCTGTCTGTCTGTCCGTCAGTCAGTCTGTCTGTGTGTCCGTGGTAAACTTAAACAAATTCATTTTCTGTGGAATTACTTTGTAAATATCAAATTTGGAATAAACAGTGAAAATATTTCCACTCATACCAGCAATAAGTTTTAAGTCTTTCGGATGTAGCCGTCCGGATCATGAACGGTTTATTTCGTTAAGATTCCGATTTCGGGAAATCTATTGGTTAGTTGCCTGAACGTCTGTTTCGGTTTAAAGACGGCATGACATCGTTTTTTCTTGTTCGCGATTAAAAGAAAATGCCACTTCTGGACAGAATGACACCAACTGCAGCATCAACGTGTTTACTGCATATGAATATTTTGAAGTGGTTGCTCAATTAATTAGAATGAATATAAAAAGTATAGAATCGACACCACCTGTAAGGTAGAGCTTTCTCAATTTCGGTAGGACCAGCATACAGCGGTCTGAGCAGATATGGAGAACATTGCAGCATGCTGCAGTGTACCTGAGGCAATGGCAACATTTTATTTACCGAGAACTTTTTTTTTTATTCTAAGATAATCAAGATATGTCAAAATATCATGATTGAACCGGTGTTAGCATCTTGAATAGGGTAATGAGCATTTCGCGCTAAAAACAACTTTAAACTTTTTAATATTAACTTTGGACAACAGTGATCACATGTTCTTTGATCTTGTAAATATTATTTCAGAATGCCACTTGCATGGCTCAATACTCACCCAACTCTTTTTTTCAGTTTCCAAATGTTAAATACAGGACACCCTTTTAATTCTCTCTCTCTCTCTCTCTCTCTCTCTCTCTCTCTCTCTCTCTCTCTCTCATCGATATAAGAAATCGAATGATCACGATATTATTTGTCCCTTGTTCAGATGTGCTGAAGAAAATGAACTCCACTTCGTGTTACTCTGCCCTGCCTTAAATGACCTTAGGCTACAGTTAATTCCACAAAAATATCATAGACATCCATCACTGTTTCGACTTTCCTTGCTAATGTCATCAACAAATGAAACCATTGTAAAACAGTTCGCTATATACTTGTATAAGGCATTCAAAATCCGCAGTTTGATGTGTGATTAACTGTGCTTTTTGTGTGTGCATGTGCATTGCTAGAATTGTAGTTAAATGTTTTCTGTTCCACATTGTTCTGGAATGTGACAATTTGTGTTCACTGATCCCCTTCATGAGGGACCACGGCCTTTATTGAATAAAAATGTTCGTTCGTTCTCTCTCTCTCTCACTCACTCTCTCTCCTCCTCCTCCTCCTCCTTCTTCTTCTTCTCGTGTATCCTTTGTAGCATAAAGTACGTATAACAAGTGAGTCTTGAAGGCCTTGCCTCTCTTGTATAGATAAAGGGATTTATAAAATATACAGCGACAGTTTCAAACTTGACACAGTCATTTCGCTTGCTAAGATGGAAGATTGTTTGGTGAGTGATAGGCGTCTATAGTATTTGAGCGTTAATGACTTCTCTCTCAAATCTTTGTATTTCGGACAAACAAAAAGAAAGTATATTTCATTTTCAATTGTGTTGCAACAAAAACGGCAGTAACCTTTTTTTCCGAATTTGGTGTGTACTGTCAACATTCACATTTGATATATCCGAATCAACGACATGATCATGACGTTCTGGTGTCGTGTATAACACGTTCAGTTGGTTTGGAGACCAATGACGCTACGAGAGATTAGTTTCAGTTTCTCTAGAAGGCGTCACTGCGTTCGGACAAATCCATATCCGCTACACGACATCAGCTAGGCAAATGTTTGACCAGCAGCATAAACCAATGCGCTTAGTTAGGCCTCAAGTGCAGGCAGTGCTTAGGCCTTGAGTGCAAGCAGTGCTTAGTTAGGCCTTGAGTGCAAGCAGTGCTTAGTTAGTCCTCAAGTGCAAGCAGTGCTTAGTTAGGCCTCAAGTGCAAGCAGTGCTTAGTTAGGCCTCAAGTGCAAGCAGTGCTTAATTAGGCCTCAAGTGCAAGCAGTGCTTAGTTAGGCCTGAAGTGCAAGCAGTGCTTAGTTAGGCCTTGAGTGCAAGCAGTGCTTAGTTAGGCCTCAAATGCAAGCAGTGCTTAGTTAGGCCTCAAGTGCAAGCAAGTGTACTTGTGCACCTATCAGAATAGATTTCTCTCATTGAATTCACCAGAGGACAAAACTGGTTTTGCCATGGATTATTTTTCTTTCAGTGAACCAAGTGTGTGCTGCACACAGGACCTCGGTCTATCGTCTCACCCAAATGATCAGACACTCAGTTTGATTTTCCAGTTAAACTTGGGAGAAAGGGCGAGGCCTGGGCATGAACCCAAACACTTACCAACACTGTAGTTCAGGTATTTGTGATTTGATACAACAGGTGGCAGTCTATATACTACTGTAGTTCAGGTATTTGTGATTTGATACAACAGTTGGCAGTCTTTATACTGCTGTAGTTCAGGTATTTGTGGTTTGATACTACAGGTAGCAGTCTCTATACTACTGTAGTTCAGGTATTTGTGATTTGATACTACAAGGTGGTCAGTCTCTATACTACTGTAGTTCAAATATTTGTGATTTGATACTACATTTGGCAGTCTCTATACTACTGTAGTTCAGGTATTTGTGATTTGATACTACTACTAATAATAATGGATACTTATATAGCACACTATCCAGAAATCTGCTCTAGGTGCTTTACAAAAACGCTTTTCTTAACATAAAACATTATATCTATGTCACATACACACACCAAAATGTGACCACACACACACACACACACACACACACACACACACACACACACACACGCACGCACACACTGCATACATAAATTTTAACATACATGTGCATCTAACAGCTACCCTAACACATACGCATACATAGGCAGGCA